>NC_041383.1:774157144-774170790 GCF_002162155.2 Triticum dicoccoides
GGCGACGGCGACGGCGAGCCGGAGACGGATGGGCAACCTGGCGGCGTCGGGGCGGGGAAGAACGAACTGAACAAAATTTTGGCGAGTGTCAGATATATAGGAAGATCATTGGTCCCGGTTCGTGAGACAAACCGGGACTAGTACGACCTTTAGTCCCGGTGGGTGGCACCAACCGGGACCAAAGGCCTCTTTTCAGCAGCCCAAAGGGCGGGAAGCAGAGACCTTTGGTCCCGGTTGGTGCCGCAAACCGGGACAAAAGAGAAGCATTGGTCCCGCTTGGTGCCACCAACCGGTACCAATGCACCCCTTTAGTCCCGATTCGTGCCAGCAATCGGGACTAAAGGCATTGCGCTGGCACGGTGCAGTGGGATGTTTAGTCCCACCTCGCTAGCTGAGGAGCGGCCGCACCTGTTTATAATTGCAACTCTGCCCTCCCATTTGAACTCCTCACTATTGCAGGCCTACTAGCCTAAACTTGTGTCTCTGCCTGTGGGCCTACTAGGCAGTCTGTGGGCCTGAATCCTGTCCCAATAAGGTTTCTAGTCGTATTCAGGCTGTGGTGGCCCAGTAGGTGGCATTTTTTTTATTTTTTCCCTTTTTTTGTTTTCTTTTTTGCTTTATTTATTTTATGATAATTCTTTTTTCTATTAAAGTTTGTAACAAAATTCTAATTAATTATTTATTTTCTTTTATGATAATTCTTTTTGCTTTTAATGTTTTGAACAGAATTCTACTTACTTATTTATTTTCTTTTATGATAATTCTTTTTGCTATTAAAGTTTGTAACAAAATTCTAATTACTTATTTATTTTCTTTTATGATAATTCTTTTTGCAATTAAAGTTTGTAACAAAATTCTAATTACTTATTTATTTTCTTTTATGATAAATCTTTTTTGCTTTTAATGTTTTGAACAGAATTCTAATTACTTATTTATTTTCTTTTATGATAATTCTTTTTTCTTTTAATGTTTTGAACAGAATTCTAATTACTTATTTATTTTATTTTATGATAATTATTTTTTCTTTTAATGTTTTGAACATAATTCTAATTACTTATTTATTTTCTTTTATGATAATTCTTTTTGCTATTAAAGTTTGGAACAAAATTCTATATAATTTTAGTTTCAATAATACTAGAGGTTTATAAAAGCTTTTTAGTTGATTCCTTCAGTACCAGTTCTAAGGCTATTACAAAGGCATTTTATTTGTTATAGGTTTTAAGCCTAGTGCCCCACGAGCACCTTTTAGTACCAGTTCGTGGCATGAAACGGTAAAAGAGTTTTTTAGTTGATTCTTTCTGCAGCTGTTTTTTAGTCCCACCTCGCCAAGCGGGAGGCACTCGCAGTGGTTTATAAGCCCCGAGTGCAGAGACAATGCAGAAGAGGCTCAATGCTAACCTGCACGTTGCTTAGCTTTAATCCTTGAGGAATAGGGTAGATTGCACGGAGCTATGTGCAGTGCAGTTTACACTATTCCGAAAGGTTTGAAGCTAATTAATGAGCATTGCGCCTCTTTTTTATTTTTAATGACTTATTACAACTCAGAAATAAATAGAAACAAATAAATATAGCAGAAAAGAAAAAAAAACTATATAAAAAACTACTCAACGAGGACCAACCCTTTAGTCCCGGTTGGTGGCATGAACTGGGACCAAAGGGCTGCCTTTGGTCCCGGTTCAAGCCACCAACCGGAACCAATAGTGGTGGGCCAGGAGCGAGGCCCATTGGTCCCGGTTCGTCCCACCAACCGGGACCAAAAGGTCCAGACGAACCGGGACCAATGGCCCACGTGGCCCGGCCGGCCCCCGGGGCTCACGAACCGGGTCCAATGCCACCATTGATCCCGGTTCTGGACTGAACCAGGACTAATGGGCTTACCCGGCCTGGACCATTACCCCCTTTTCTACTAGTGTTGCTGAGTCTCCTCCCCGTCGGCCCGGCGCGCATGTCCGGTGGCGCCGGGATGTTCGCCTCGAACAGTAGCCAGGCCTCCCACTCGTGAAGCGAGCGGCGGCCGAAGCTGTTGGCCGCCGCCGCGTCACCGGGGAAACGCGCGACCATCAGGCTTGAGAGAGAGGGAGAAGGAGGGAAGAGGTGTTTCGATGACGACGAGGCACGCGTCGCTGACTCAGAGGGCCCGCGGCTCTTTTGCGCCAAAATCGATCGCCCCCGCGCTCCCGGGAGCCCTCCAGCGCGCCGGGTTCGGCATGGGTCCGCCGGCGCTGATTTCGGCCCAAGCCGGCGAAAAACGGGCTCCTGGGGCGCGACTGGGCCGTCTTTTCGGCGCCGGCGAGAAAAAATCGCCTGGGGGAGGGGGGCGTGTTGGGGGCGCGGCTGAAGATGCTCTTAGGAAATATCTTGGCATTTTACCACCAAGTGTCGGTGGCCATGGGGTGCTGTTGGACTTAGACTGATAATTAATAACCTACCACATTTTCGTATTTGAGAAATGAAAAATTAAGATTTAGAATTAACAGCCTACGATGTGGGAAACATGGGTGGTACATAGCTTTCTCAAATTGATCTACGATGAACCTCTCTCTTTTTTTGTTAGTTGACAATTTTTAAAAACTAACTGGAATGTTAATTTATTTTAAAATCACATTTGTTTTTAAATTTAACTGAAATATTTATTTTTTAAAGTCACATTTATTTTTTTAAATGAACTGAAATTTTTATTTGTTTTCTGATAGTGGCCATGGGGTATGACGTAATAGCTTACAATGTAACGATTCAGAACTTCTCTCTCTTTTCTCTTAGTTTTTCAAGTTATATTTGTTTTTACAAAATTAACTTAAATATTTATTTACTTTTGAATTATTTTGTTAAATTTCATGATATTTTAAAAAGTTTTAATGAGAATTTTAAAATAATATTCGTTAATATAAATGAAAACCATTCATAAATTGAAAAAAGGTGTCCACACCTTGCAAAAATATGACCGTAATTTTTATGAATGTTTATGATATTTTATTCAAATGTTCATTCAAAATGAAAGCATCCATAAATTGAAAGAGTGTCCGCACCTGGCAAAAATACGATGGTGATTTTAAAAAATGTTGATTAAAAATGAAAAGCATTGATAAATTGAAAAGGCGTCCACAACTTGCAAAAATATGACCGTGGTTTAAAAAATGTTCATTGCAAAAGCCAGGCCGTATTTGTGGCCGACAAGAAATCGGAGAATGTTAAGAAAAGGTCATTGACAAATAAGAAAAATGCTGCAAAGAAGTTGTATCACCATCACACAGGGTCAGGTGGCTACTACAAAGCCTGGCCGTTGTGCGAGAAAGCTGTGTAAGACCTGCTTGCTAAAGGGGTCCAACCAGCGACATTGCACTAGCCAGATCGATCAAGGACTTGGTTCTTCAGGGTTGGGTGAACTTTGGACCCAGAAACAGGGGGGTGTGTTTGGATGGACGAGCAACTTGCAATCCCCATCATGAAGCTTCATGCAGCACTCAAGGCAGCGCAGGAAGGAACGTTCATTTCCCGACAGAGAGAAGAACGAGATGACAGAGGCCCTCGGGAATCCTGAGCACCCTGGACGAACACGAGGCACACGAGGATGATATGGGTTTTCCGACAGTGGTGGTTATAGAAGTCGAGAGAGAAAGAGAAAAGTGGAAGCAAGCGAAATGCAGAGGCTCAGTGCAAGATTAGCAAAGCTAGAGGAACTTGAGAGCCAGCGAGCTATCGGCCAACCATGCCAGCGCCACGAAGATCCTTGCTTGGACGCTGCCCCAGAAGCTACCCCACCATCTCAGCGGAGAAGCAGCGTGGCTTCCACGGAGCTCCTTCAGCATGATTTCGCGGCTCCTTGCTACCCCGTGGATAGTATCACGGAGGCTGAACATTGTGAGCTAATGACAAAATGCCAGAACCTGACATTGAAGGCGGCGGTTGGCTCTGTTGTACCTCCTCAAGTTGAGGGAACTTTTTATTGTCGTCCGATTTCACATGGCTATGTTGTTGTGACGGTGTATGAAATAATGGAGGGATTTGAGGAGTTGGAGCTTGACTACCCTACAGGTGAAATCTGGAAAATGCTTTAAGGAGTACTTCTGTGGAGAAAGGAGTACATTAAACTTCCAAACTGGACGCCTCCTCCTCCTCCTCCTTCGGCGAGTCAGGGCATTCCGCATCCTCCTCCGACGCATCAGGGCACTCCGCCTCCTTTTCCATCGCGCTAGGGCAGTCCACCTCCTCTGGCACGTTAGGGCAATACTCTGCCTCCACAGGCGTGTCAGCGGACTCCGCCGCGTCAGCAACAACGGAATAGAGACGCTGCCGCTCTCGCGGCTAGTAGTTCAAGTAGAGGCGGGAAGAAATTCAGATACGGTCCAAGCCTCAAGGCTCCAGAAAAGTTACCATATGAGAGGGCCGACGAGGAAAACGTAGACATCAGTGTTGCCGAAGTGAGGGCCCATTTTAAACGGAAACCTCCACCTCCAAAGGAAACGGTAGATTCGATGAAATCGAAGCACACTCTGGATGCCCTGAAGCGACCTCCCCCACCTCCGAGAGATTCCAACTATGTCGGCTGTATTAAAAAGATATATGATGAAGCGCGGTGGTCAAAAAGTACTTACAGTGATGCAAGATTAGCACAACAAAGAAGTGAGAAAATAATTCCCCAGCTCAGCGAACAGGTGAAGCAATCGTACCCCCAACTCAAGGTGTCTAGCGATATCGTCGCTAATCATCCGGGGCTAGTGCCCAATACCAATCTTGGTGATTACCTGGACGATGATGTACAGTTTGAAACGTTAGAGGTAGTAGAGATCTTTAAATACGAGCACGAAAAGCCTCTCGTCAAACCTTATCATCCTCCTCTAACAACGATGATGCGAGGATTGCATGATTGGTACATGGAAACATGTATGAAGTCTGGGACTGATACGTCTTGAACGTATCTACTTTTCCAAACACTTTTTCTCTTGTTTTCGACTCTAACTTGCACGATTTGAATGAAACTAACCCGGACTGACGTTGTTTTCAGCAAAACTACCATGATGTTGTTTTATGTGTAGAAAAGAAAAGTTCTCGGAATGTCCTCGAAATCCACGGATGCACTTTTTGGAATTAATAAGAATTTTTGGCGAAAGAATTAATGCCAGGGGCCCACATCCTGCAATGAGACAGGGGGCGCCCCCCCCCCCCCGCCCCTAGGGCGCGGCCTCCTATCTCGTGGCCCCCCTGGGCCTCCACCGACGCCAACTCCAACTCCATATATTCCGTCTCGGGGAGAAAAAAAATTAGAGAGAAAGTTTCATCGTGTTTTACGAGACGGAGCCGCTGCCAAGCCCTAATCTCTCTCGGGAGGGCTGATCTGGAGTCCGTTCGGGGCTCCGGAGAGGGGGATTCGTCGCCGTCGTCATCATCAATTTCATGATGCTCACCGCCGTGCATGAGTAATTCCATCGTAGGCTTGCTGGACGGTGATGGGTTGGATGAGATTGACCATGTAATCAAGTTAGTTTTGTTGGGGTTTGATCCCTAGTATCCACTATCACTACAAAAAAAATACACTTCCATGATGATACATGTTTGTCATAGTAGGTCGTGTTTTTTGTCATGCATGTACATCCATGACAAATTTATGACAGAATCAAGATAGTCATACCTGTGCTGTCGTAGAAGTGTTCGATGACATTACTAAAATTATCATCACGGAAGTGTCCACTTCCATGACGATAAATCGCGCGTCACATAAGTGCTTTCGTCAAGGGTGACCTACACGTGACATCCACCATAACGGAACGCCGTTAAGCTATCAGGTCGGGTTTTGAATCCGATGACCCATTAACAGCCCCGACCAATGGGGATTTTCCACGTGTAAAATCATCATTGGATGGAGGAAACACGTGTCGGCTCATCGTTTGGACAGATGTCATCCACTCATTTGACAGAAGGTGCCGATGATACGTCGACACGTGGCACGACCAATCAAGTTTAAATAGGCCGGGCCAACTAAAGGCACACAAGATATGGCGACCCATAATGGGCCGGCCCATAATGGGCTGGCTCAGTTAAAGGCCCACGAGATTTTGCGGACTATAATGGGCTGGCCCAGCTAAAGGCCCACAAGATTTCGCGAGCCACAATAGGTCGGCCCAGGTAAAGGCCCACAACATTTTTGTGTGCCATAATGGGCCGGCCCAGGTAAAGGCCCACAAAATTCTTGCGGATCATAATGGGCCGGCCCAGCTAAAGGCCCATGAGATTTCGCCGACATTAATGGGCCGGCCTAGCTGTAGGCCCACAAGATTTTGAGGACCCTAGTAGGCCGGCCCATTAACTGGCTGCCATGTTTTGGGCCAAATGCCGGCCCATAATTGATCCGGTTCATTAATGGCCTGCCACGTTCCGGGCCTAGTAATGGCCCATATAAGATCCGGCCCATTAACAGCCTCCCACTTTCTGGGCCAAATCACAGCCCAGATCAGGTCCGGCCCTTTAAGAGGCTTTGGGCTCAATTATGGCCCATATCAGATTCGGCCCGTTGACTGGACGCTATGTGTTTGGGCCCACTTGCTAGAGGCCCATTTAGTAATTCGGCCTGATATTAGTTTCGGCCTGTTAAGGGCCCATTTAACATTTCGGCCCTATATTAGTTTCGGACTGTTAAAATCCCGTCATATAGTTGGGCCTAACTACGACCCGGTTTGCATCCGGCCTGCTCGCAGTTGATATCTGATTGGGCCAAACAAGGACCGAGGCAACTTTGGCCTGTTAAAAGCCCGTGACTTGATTCGCACAATCATGGGCCGGGGTCCATTTCGGGCTACCGCCGGCGCGTGAGCTATTCGGCACGTTTCAGTCCAGCCTACTTCTCAGCCTCCTAAAAGCCCATTGAGTTTTCTTGCGAAAAGAGGGCCGGGGGTTACTCGGCCTATTAAAGGCCCGAATCTACTAGTGGGCCAGTTTGACGGGGCCCATGATGCGGATCATACATCGTGATTGCATGACGGCCCGATTATGTACCATAATTTTACGGTTTGGCCGGTTTACTGCGAAGACAGGATATATATACAGTAAAATAACTGCAACATCGTGAATAATAAAAAACCTAGACTATACAATAAAGAAATTACGGCATTTTACATCCACTGGGTATCAAAGTTCGCCACTATGATAATAAAGCACAAGCAGACAGCAGATTACATACACTAGGCATCAAAGATCGCCACCAGTGCAAATAAACACGCCGACAATATAATATACAAAACCGACAGTACTTCAATAGAGTTCAAGAAAGGTTAGACCTGCTGGGGAGCTGCAGCGCAAGCAGCTGAGCAAGATGATGAGACTGCGCTTGTTCAACACTTATATCTTCCTCTCTCTGAAAGATAAACAAGCAGACAGATGACATGTTTTGCACATAAAAGTATCAGTGCTGACAATTCATCACATTTCTTACTGACGAATAAAGTGACACAGTTTAAAATTGCATTAACACAATATGGTATTGTTCAGGTCAAGACATGGCAGGAATTGACATTGTGAAGGAGTTGGCAGCTTCACGAAACCACTGGAATACAGATCAAGAACTCATAAGTATCAATGGTTAGTGTGCTGTCAATTTATCCCATTTCAGATTGGCAAATAAAGAGGCTATTTAAATAATAGTAGAATGATATGACATTGTTCATAGTTAAGACATTGCAGAATATGACATTGTGCTGTAGTGGGTAGGTTCACCACACCAGTGGATTACGGATGAAGAACAGAAGCATACATGCAGTGCAAAAGAAGATCACTTGCTCTATATGGTTTAATTTACATGGTATGCAGAAGGAACTTGGTTGTACAACTGAAAACTTAAATTGAGAAGGACAAACTTTTGTTTATAAACTACATAACAAACTTTAAACATGCAATTTGATGCAAACACCAAAAAATAACAGCTGTTGCAGTCATGCCTAACCAAACATACACAACAAAGTTTGAAGGCTTGAGAAGGACAAACTTACATTACTGGTGAAGACAGGCTCTATAAAGCCCTTGTCCATGCTGATGGGGGGGGGGCAATTCAAGAAGTTTACCACAGAATGTTCTTCATAAGCATTGCCTTTATTCTACATTTTGTTAAGAGTAAATATAGATGTGATAATATACGAAAAAATGGAGAATATTTAAGATAAGATGAAGAGTGATGCTACATAACCAAGTAGCTATAAATGTATGTGCAGTGATACAGGCAAAAGGCACAGCCAAGAGCAATGCACAGCTAGACTTCTTCAGTACCAACCTTATGGTAAGAGTAAATATAGATCTGATGTGTAGAAAATGGAGGACAAAGGAAAATAAGCTGCAGAGTGATGGTACATGAACAACTACCTGTCAATATAAGTACACTAATAAAGGACAACATGTACTTACAAGAACAATGCAGAGCTAAAATAATTCATTGGCATTGGATATAGTCTACACTAATGTAACCATTCATACAGATCAGATAATTTGGAGCGAACCATTGATAAGCAAGCTATCATGCATACTGTTGTCACATAATGAACTAGGTATGTATGCAAGTACAGTGATACAGGACAACAGGTACTAATAAGAGCAAAGCATCGGGCAACATATTTGCGATATCCTGTCGTTCTTTTCAAACCGGAATTCTTCTTCGAGCTGATTTCCTGCAAAAAAGATCCGTAAGGCACATGCGGAAAAGTAGAAGTTCAAATTGTCATGTGATTTCGTAGACAATACCTCATCCTGGGAACGAGACCAGTGCATAACAAGGTTCTTCCATTCAATGTCTTCTAAATTTAGCACAGGAGACTTCACCGGAAATTCGTTTATAGACTTGCCATCAAAGTGTGATTTCCTCAGGTAACACCGATACTGCTGCAATGCTTCCTTGAAAAGCACAAGCAAGCTTTGCTCGTCATGACTATCTAGATTGACCCTCACCTAGTTACAACAATGTAATGTAAATCATTGATGTGTTCGATCAGCAGAAAACAGGAAAATAATAACCATGAATAATAGGACTTACACGTAAGTTGGACAAGAAGATGTCAAAATGGTGTTTGTCTTCACTATAATCTTCCCATGATGGGAATATATGCACATAGTCCCTAACAACATTGAAAGCATTGTCTTTTAAACTGGGAATAAATGGAATGGGGTTCCAATCTGCAGGAATTTGCCGTCTCTGCAGTTGGGATAGGTCTTCGGCCGGTGGACTTGCTGTACTTTTTGCTGGAGTGGGATTTTTCTGTGGTACGGCTAGTGCTATGGCAAATGAAATCCGTATACCTTTTGCTGGAGTGCAGGTCCTGTGTGGTGGGGCTAGTGGTGTGGCCAGTGAAGTATGGGTACAGTCTGCTGGAGTCGGTCCTATGTTTTGTGTCACTGGTTGTACAGCCAATATAAGTGGGGCGCTGTCTGGTTTCTCCGGCACCACCACGTTTTTCAAGGACTTTGCTGGTGCTCCTTCAGGTTCGGCAATCACCCTCTTCCTTTTTGATGTCTGATGCACAAGAACAACATTTGAGTGAAAAAACATGGTATGACGACAGATGGAATATGTATTGATAATGGATGGGCATAACATCTCGAGTTATATGATGAGTAAACTAAGCAGATGGTGGTGCAACAAAGTAGAAGAAATGCAAGACAACATATGCAAGATACGCGCAATCAATAAAACCTTGCCAAATTAGAACAGGCACCTTGATGGGTGAACAGGACATGCCATCTACCTTTGACTCCTCGAGGTTGGAATAGTCATTAGAATGATATTCTGAACAAGAATCAACAGGTGGGGAGCGTACGAGTTTCATTGCTTCCAAAATGGCACTCAATGCCTTGGTGCCAATTTTGTAAGTCATTGCAGTGTTCCATAATATTCTTCTGATGCGCGGATTCTGATATTCACTGTAATTGCGTATAATATCTGAGAACCATGAAAACATAAATAGTTGTGAGATTATCTTTGTAATGCAGATGATATTCTAATATAGGGGCGCCCCTGTAAACAGTTATGTGCTATCACTGGATTCTAACGAGAGAGCTCATGTGTGCTGTAATATCGTGCGTGCATTTATATAATCTGGCACAAGTACCCAAAAAAATAGGCTCCAGAAGTAAAGATAGCTGGCAGATGATAGGTTCATAATAAACTGTATAGATAGTTTATTGCCAAACCATGATAACAAGAGCACACAGCAACTAGGCAAATCATAGTGTACATAACAGGGGTACACCATAACCATGATATATAAATCGAGAAAGTGGAACTGGCTTGAAAATACGGTGTTGTATTGCCGCTAGTAATTGAAAGCCTATCGATCGCGTACAGGCCAGCACTATCGAACATGGTAAAGAAGAGCAAGCAGATTTTGGATAATAAAATGTTGGTTGCGACCAGAGCACATTAAGAATGCAACTCCCAGCTGTCTCTCGACCATTTCAGGCGGTTGGATGAAGATCTTACGTCTCCTAACCCTTCTTCTTCCTCGTCTGTGATTCTTCCCATACAGAACACCGCACGGGCCGCCGGCCGGACCACCGGCCCCCACCGCCTGTGTTCCTCCGCCACCCCCACCCCCACCCGCGTCGAGTTTTCTTCATTCGGCAAGGCCCCACAACCACCCGAGCCCCTTGGATCGCACCGGCGAACTCCGGCGAGCTCTGAAAAATCGACTGACCCAAATTTGAAATTTAGTCTACTGTGATTTAACTAGTGTGGAATATAAAAGGGGAAAACCATAAGTATTGGGAGTATAATGTTGAGCGTGCCATGGCGGATCTGAAGGTGCAAACCGGACAAAGGCAACTTCGCAACCAAGACAAGAAATCAGAGTAAAGCAGTGGCGATCTATTTTCTTGCTGCGATAAATAAGTTGAGCAGATACGAAAGAGTACCGCCTCTGGTGCGGCGTCGTGTATGCATCTGGTGATAATTTGACGGTGCTGCGGTAGCGATGGCTTTCGGGGGCGTGGAAGCAGATCTAGGAGGGTAGATGGGGCGCGGTGGACGAGACGGTCGTAGGAGTGGCGCCGGCAAGGTGGACAACGGCGGGGATGAAGCGAGAGGACGGGATGCAAGGATCCCGGTCCGAAGGCGTGGATGAGAGAGGTCGATCTCTTGTAATGGACGGCGGCGTCGGGGTATCAGCTCCGGCATGGTGGAGGAGGACGGTGGTGGATGGGGTGGCGGACGGCGGCGGAAGGAGGAGGGTGGGGTGGAGAGGGTGTTTTGGCGCCCACGGAGTACGAATGGGGAAAAGGGAGGTAGAGAGGAAGGGGGGGAACCATGTAGTCAGGGCGCGCTTGTTGCAAATGCGAGGAAATTTACAAAGTTAGCCCCCGTTTCACATTTCTACTACGTACATCACAGCAACATTATTCGGTTGGGGATAGGACGGTAATCTCGCATACACCGAATATTTGCCGACGAGAGTTTGTTTTTGGCGCGCACCGTGTATGAATATGAATCGGGGAGGGAGTCGATTTCGGCCGAGGGCACACTGTGTTTTGGCGCCCACTGTGTATGAATCCCGGTGAGAGGAGGTTACGTCACGTTTGGGTGAAATTATAAACCTACCCCTATCGAAACCTATAGAAATCCAGTAGATAGGATTTGCACGGCAGGGATAGGCAGTAGTGATTTCCATCTCGCAGATTTTGGTTTCGGGCAGTTACTGCGACTTTCCCCGCTTCCGTTAAATTTTGCACAGTGCACGTTTACCGTGCCAACTCAATTCGAATCTCGTTTGTATTCTACTATTTTTTTCGGGCGGGATCCATTTTCAATTGGAATTACATTCTATATACATCATTTTTTTACATATATACTTTCAAAAGCACAACACCATTTATACATAAATATGGTTTACAAATGGCATGATCTCAGATTCATAAGGTTGTATCCATCAATTTGGATTTTCAAATATTTGAAACCACTTTATGTTGAAATCCAATGTATGCATTCCTCGCTAACTGTCTCCAATTAATGTGTGTTTCATGCGTTTTTTTAACTTCTCAAACATGTATAATGTTTTTCACACACGCAACATATAGTGTAATCCCGTTTAGACACTAATTTCATATAAACCATGCATTGTTTGTAATTGAAGAATCTATGGATCGCCAATATTGATAAACTATATAACATTACACGTGTGCCCAAATTCAAATGAATATGCATGTTTGATACACCAATTTGCGTTATGATATTATCGATGTCGTGATCTCCAGTTTAAATATTTGAATCCCCTTTAATCCAGATATTCGTCTCATATAGCTATCACTCATGCTTATATAGGACTATCTCTCTGGACCTATACGCGTTCATTGTCTCTCAGGCATCTCTCGTGCTACCTGTATGTCGATAATGATCTTTTATGTTCATAACACACTGACGGTACTCTCTCCATCGACCTTCGTCACTCCATCTCTCTCTAAGTATATCTCACTCCCTGCTATGTGTCTCTAGCTATGATTCTCCATGTGGAATCTCTTTCTCTCACACAAACACAAAACTTTGTCTCCCGGGGTCTCATTTCTCTCAACTATTCCCATGTGTGCCACTCGCACACCCCTCATACAGAGATGTCTTTCGCTCCTTAGATATGAGAATCTACGACTCTTCCTCTTCAATATCTCTTTCTCACACACAAACACAAACTCTGTCTCCCAGGGTCTCATATTTCTCCATTGTTCTCTTGCATGACGCTCAAACACACCCTCTCTCCCTAGAGATATCTTGCGTTCCCTCATATGTCTCTCTAGCTATCACTCTCGTTGTGAAATATCTTTCTCTCTCGCAGACACAAAACTTCGTCTCTCTGGATCTCATTTCTCTCTGATATTTGTTTGTATGTGACTCACATGGACCCTCTCTCTATCTCTCTCACACCCACACACATAACCCAGCCTTCTGATCCACTCGACTCCTATCTCTAGCGCACACTAGCTAGCATCTTTATCTTTCTATTTATCTGTTTCTCCATCAACCTTCTTTCTCGCCCTCACTCTTGATTCCTATCACGCACACTACATATGTTTCTCTCTACATGCATGCAGTCAAGTGCCCTCTCACACACATATATAACTTCACCCTTTGAAACACCCGACGGTCATCTCCGACACCCAAACTAACAGATGTCTCTCTAGCTATCATCTCCATCTCTGTATCTATCTGTAGTTTCTCTGTCAACATTTCTTTCTCGCATGGAGTCTTGCTTCCTATCACCCACACTATATATGTCTATCCATACATATGCATTTATAGGTTGATCTCTTTTGCACAATCGTTGCGCCCACCCCCTCTACTCGCCATAGATGCATGCTCCAGCCCACGCCACTATCTCTTAAATACAAAAACACATGCTCAATTGTCGGGCCTTCTTCCCTGCATTCTCACATGCATGCATATTGTCATACCGATCCGTCTCTCCCATGTTGTTGATCTTAGGACTTATGTCTTCTTTCTTTTATCTCGATCATGCGCGCGCGCACACACACATCCCACGTATACATGTATACCTCTCACACATGCACGTTCAAGGTCTCTATATATGTCTCCATACATAGTTAATTACGATCAATCCTAACGCCACATCGAATCGTTCTCCTCTTTTGTGCACATAACTTCCGCCTGGATGGGCAAAACACACACTCACACT
>NC_041383.1:774171356-774183198 GCF_002162155.2 Triticum dicoccoides
ACAGACACAAACACACACACACACACCCCACACACACTTAGACTCCATCTCTCTCTCTCACACACACACACAAACTAAGAATCCATCTCTCTCTCTCTCCTCTCTCTCTCTCTCTCTCTCACACACACACACACTAAGACTCCGTCTCACACACACATGCTCTAGGCGGAGCATTTGTTCCTACCACCCTTCATCCAACCTTACTCGTATGATAAACAATCACCTTTATTTACTTGCATAACATGGACAGATTCCACTTTACTTTAGTAGTCAGCAAACTTATCATCTGTATACCCTTATAAAAAAACGAGTTGGCGATGATGGTGTGCCTGCCATCTTGTAATACAGACCGTATGATCTATATCTGACGGATAGGAAGCAAACTATGATAATTTTAAAAAAGATACCCGCACCTCTCTCCACATTATTATCTCCTGCAACCTCATTGCTCAGCAATTAAAAAAGGAATAAGTCTCTCGAACAATCTAGCATGCATGGTGGTCGCTGCCGCCTGCCGGCGCCGTCCATCCCCATGCCTCCGCCCATTCCGACCACCAGTCACCACCACGCTCCACTCCTCTTCGCCTTATCTCTCATCTTTCATTTTTTCGATGACATTCTCGAGATACCAGTTTTCCGATAAAATTCTCGAGATATCATTAGTTTTTACACATGGGATTACTCCTGCATTGGTCAATCACAACAGGTGTTTTGTAAAAAAATGCATATTGATGTTCCGTGCAATACACGAGAATCTTGCTTGTAATTATATAACGCAAATCACGAGCAGGAAGTGACATTTTTTTGACACAATCGCGTTAACATGGCCACGTAAATCACGAGCATGAAGGAGAAGGGAAGCGGCTGTGGAGTAACATTTTTTACCACAATTTCTTAGGAAACTGAGTGCAATAATTGAGTAGTTTTGCAAACTACCATTACTACTACACCTGAAACGGTTCAAAACCTATACTCCCTTGCCAGCGCGCGCTTCCCGCGTGAAACGGTCAACATCGCCTGGAGTGTCAGTGCCGCATTAATGCCCGGCCACAGCGGAGACGACCTCTCACTGACGCTGGCTTTGAAGTGGCGCGACAGCCGAGAGAGCGCCGCTTCCCGGTGCACGTGACTGCTCCTCGTCGAGACTGGCCATAGGCCCTGTCTGGATCCATGGGTTAGAGTTAGTTTGAGCTAGTTGGGGCTCAAATAGCCCTAAAGTATCCAAGCATGAGGGTTTAAATTGGGGCAAGTTGCACCGAACCCACCAAAGAAAACTATCCCACCCAAGAGGTGCTAACTGGAGATAGTTCTCATTGGGACCACTGAAAAATCACTTTTCTCTCTCTATGAAGTGCATTTATTGTCAATCTAACCCTGTCACCCAAACACCTCTTTGGCTACAGTTAGTTCAGGGTTAGTCATGAGTTAGTCTAACCTCTAGCTAAGTTAGAGTATCAAACAGGAGCAGTATAGGACATGCAAGTTGCTCAAAGCATATAGGCAAATTCGTACGTGAAAGGATTTTTTTCTTTTTGAAAATGGAACGTGAAAGGAATTTTTTTTAGAATGCTCTTGGCATTTCGCTAACATGTGATAGTTAACCGACCTCAATAGACGGCAGAAATGCCAGCCCGCCGCACTTTGATAGAGACGAGGAGGGAGAAGCGATACAGGCTGCCGGATTACTAGAGATAGGTGTCGCACAGAAGCCAAGAAATATGGTGATAGCATGGGTTAGCCATGTACTAGTATGATGTAACTACACTGGGCTGCCGTGTTTCGTACTCTTTCAGTCCACTGTGGAGATGATTGGTTAACTTTATATCGCTGAATAATATTAAATATTATGAGTGCAGACGCTCCACCACAAGGTTCCTTGCTCCTTCTCGGTCGTCCGGAATCTATGCTCTTCCACTCTTTTTTTACGTGAGCTTTGTTCATCCTTTTGCCAACACGCGAGACATCTAGCATCAAGGCGCACGTGTTATGCAACGATGATTCCATCTATATGAAGAACACGTGGCACTGGAACTACGAGACGGACATGTACCCAGGAGTGGACGTACAAACCTTAGTAATGTAGCACAGTAAGTGGAGTAGAAAGGCACAAATGGTATGAACATGCGTGGCATACATGGTGTGTTTGGTTGCGTTCTCGTCTCAGCATAGTTGTTCCCTCTTCATGCATGCTCAACTCAACACCACTCTTCATGCATGCTCTCTTCATGCATGCTTCTAGTGTATTTGTGCTAAACTAGTATGGACTCATGCACCCTCCATACACTCTACCAAACACCCAAAAGTAGGTCGAGAAGGGAACTCTTGGGCGGCATTTGTCTCTTACTACGTACTACCACTAAATGTTGTACGTGCAATGCACGGTGATGTTATGGAGTACGTGTCTATGTACTCTACTACTATTATATTAGTTGGAGGCACATATTAACATTTATAATTGTTTACGTGTATGCCCTGAGACCTTCCAACTAGACGTGTCTTTCTCTCCAGGTCGCACTTTGTTTCGTTCATAGAGCTAAGTACTACTACGTGTGGTCTCTGACCCAGAAGTGGAAGAAGTGGAGACGCTCTACCACGTTGTTTTTTATGCTGGCCTCTACCACCACTAATAGGAAAAGGCCTACTAATGGTGCACCAGTTTTGCCTACTAATGGCACACTACTGGTGCGCCATTAGTATCACGCCACTAGTATTTTTTACTAATGGCGCACCAGTGGTGCGCCATTAGTATCTGGTATACTAATGGCGCACCACTGGTGCACCATTAGTATAGGCCACGGTGCGCCATTAGTATATGCCACTGGTGCGCCATTAGTATAGGCCACGGTGCGCCATTAGTATTTTTGAATTTTGAAGGCGGGAAAATAGTAGTGGCGCACCGTCTAACCCCCACCGTGCACCATTGCTATTTTTGAATTTTGAATTTGGATCTGGTGTCAGGACCCCGACTCGATGTCACATCGATCTAGCTGGTAACCCCTCATATCACTTTGCGGCCTCACGCACGGTATCCCCACGGGTGTCGTCTTACCTTTTCCCGGGACCGTTTGCGCCTTTTGGCTCGCGTATATGAAAGTGTCGCTAGCATCCATATGATAAAGAGCCCGGGCTGACATGACTAGTCGTAAACCCAAAGTGGCACAGACTTACAGGGACAGGCATCCATGACCCAGCTTCGAACGTGTCGGTCATCAGCAAGTGGGTTCGGGCTGTAGCACTGGGCTAGCAGGACTCCGGTAAACCGGGCTGTAGCGGGCTAACAGGACTCCGGTACTCAAAGCGTGACATTTCCCCGAAGGGACAGACACAGGAACGAAGAAGGACACATGCCGGCCAGCCTAAGTGTTCCACAGCAGTAGCAAGCTACCATGGCTCAGCGGTAACACTAGGAGACATTTCCCGGTAAGAGAGGCTACTAAAGATAAACAACTAGATAGTCAGATCCCACACATACCAAGCATTTCAATCATACACACAATATGCTCGATATGTGCAAATACAACGAAGCATCACAACATGACTCTATGACACAAGTACTTTATTTAAGGCTCAGTGAGCCATACATAACATACACACAAAGGTACGGGTCTCACGACCCAACATACAAGTCATACAATCATACAAGCCAGCAGCGGAAGTAACTTGTCTGAGTACAGACAACTAGTAAAATAAAAGAGGCTTGGAAAGCCTCTGACTATACTATGTGGTCCTTCACAAGCTCAGGGTCACCACCTGGGTCTTTAGCCTACTCGTTGATGTCAACGTCTACATAGAACCCATCAGAAGGGGTTGCAGCATCTTCTGTAAAAATGTAGATTATAGCAACATGAGTACAAAGGTACTCAGCAAGACTTACATCAGATCCTACATACATGCATAGTATCAAGAAGGGTTGGTGGAGTTATTGCAGCAAGCCAGCTTTGACTCTTGGCTAGGCTATCCTACGATACTTCAACTTGAAATAGTTTTGCGCACACGAGTCCACTATTCACCACTTCAATACACTACCGAGGATCCACCTCCGTCCTCCTACGGAGGAGCCATCCTCGGCACTCACACTTATCTTGAGGCTTTTAGTAGTTTCCATTTACTTGTCTATGAACTGTATAGGCAACCAAGTAGTCCTTTACCGCGGACGCGGCTATTCGAATAGATCATGTTAACCCTGCAGGGGGTACTTCTTCATACACGCTCTCACCACTTACCGTCGTTTACACGACATGTACTCGGCAACCTTCAAGCGGAAGCCCAACGTGGGTGTCAGCCACGACCTACCTAATCACCTAAGCCTCCAGTCCAGGTTTATCGCCTATTCAGGTTCCATCCGCAGGGAGTCCGGCCGAGGTTTCCCATACGGCCCCGAACGATGTGAACAGGGTTCCCGAGATACCTAACGGGTATTCGATACACCCGGCCACGTACCTACCGCATCACAGCCCACCCCTACGGTCAGCGCTGTCCACGGCCTCCAGTAGGCTACAAACACCAGAAACTACTTGCAACTCCTGGACGGAGAACTAGGGTGAATAAGAAGTCGAGAGGGTCCATTGGTTTCGGGCCCAATGCATGGTAGTAGCTGATTCTTAAATCACACATACAGATCTCAGTGCTTAAGGTCGGCTTCAATGAAACAACCCACCATGTACTCCTACATGGCCTCTCATCGATACCTTTACCAAATCGTGTTCACCACACCACTCTCATTACCGACATAATCATTTCACTCTATCCCATCACCCAGATGAACCAGACCTGACACGACTCTAAGCATAGCAGGCATAGCAAGGTAGGAACAACACATACATATGGCTCAATCAACTCCTACACATGCTAGTGGGTTTCATCTAGTTACTGTGGCAATGACAGGTCATGCAGAGGAAATGGGTTCAACTACCGTAGCACACAGCAGTTTGAATCGCGTTGTCTTAATGCAGTAAAAGAGAGCAGGAGCGAGAACATGGGATTGTATCGATATGATCAAATGGTTGGTTGCTTGCCTGATGGTTCGATGCACGGATACGGTTCTTCGTTAGGGTAGTCACGGTACTCCTCGGGGACAGATCCTGTCGTAAAGGATAACGATACACAGGCATCACCAAACAATGTGCAACAATATGATGCATGCATGAAACATGGCAATATGAGTGTGTTGGGCTAATGCAACTAAAGCTACCAACGCTGTCAGGACCCCGACTCGATGTCACATCGATCTAGCTGGTAACACCTCATATCACTTTGCGGCCTCACGCACGGTATCCCCACGGGTGTCGTCTTACCTTTTCCCGGGACCGTTTGCGCTTTTTGGCTCGCGTATATGAAAGTGTCGCTAGCATCCATATGATAAAGAGCCCGGGCTGACATGACTAGTCGTAAACCCAAAGTGGCACAGACTTACAGGGACAGGCATCCATGACCCAGCTTCGAACGTGTCGGTCATCAGCAAGTGGGTCCGGGCTGTAGCACTGGGCTAGCAGGACTCCAGTAAACCGGGCTGTAGCGGGCTAACAGGACTCCGGTACTCAAAGCGTGACATTTCCCCGAAGGGACAGACACAGGAACGAAGAAGGACACATGCCGGCCAGCCTAAGTGTTCCAGAGCAGTAGCAAGCTACCATGGCTCAGCGGTAACACTAGGAGACATTTCCCGGTAAGAGAGGCTACTAAAGATAAACAACTAGATAGTCAGATCCCACACATACCAAGCATTTCAATCATACACACAATATGCTCGATATGTGCAAATACAACGAAGCATCACAACATGACTCTATGACACAAGTACTTTATTTAAGGCTCAGTGAGCCATACATAACATACACACAAAGGTACGGGTCTCACGACCCGGCATACAAGTCATACAATCATACAAGCCGGCAGCGGAAGTAACTTGTCTGAGTACAGACAACTAGTAAAATAAAAGAGGCTTGGAAAATCTCTGGCTATACTATGTGGTCCTTCACAAGCTCAGGGTCACCACCTGGGTCTTTAGCCTACTCGTTGATGTCAACGTCTACATAGAACCCATCAGAAGGGGTTGCAGCGTCTTCTGTAAAAATGTAGATTATAGCAACATGAGTACAAAGGTACTCAGCAAGACTTACATCAGATCCTACATACATGCATAGTATCAAGAAGGGTTGGTGGAGTTATTGCAGCAAGCCAGCTTTGACTCTTGGCTAGGCTATCCTACGATACTTCAACTTGAAATAGTTTTGCGCACACGAGCCCACTATTCACCACTTCAATACACTACCGAGGATCCACCTCCGTCCTCCTACGGAGGAGCCATCCTCGGCACTCACACTTATCTTGAGGCTTTTAGTAGTTTCCATTTACTTGTCTATGAACTGTATAGGCAACCAAGTAGTCCTTTACCGCGGACGCGGCTATTCGAATAGATCATGTTAACCCTGCAGGGGGTACTTCTTCATACACGCTCTCACCACTTACCGTCGTTTACACGACATGTACTCGGCAACCTTCAAGCGGAAGCCCAACGTGGGTGTCGGCCACGACCTACCTAATCACCTAAGCCTCCAGTCCAGGTTTATCGCCTATTCAGGTTCCATCCGCAGGGAGTCCGGCCGAGGTTTCCCATACGGCCCCGAACGATGTGAACAGGGTTCCCGAGATACCTAACGGGTATTCGATACACCCGGCCACGTACCTACCGCATCACAGCCCACCCCTACGGTCAGCGCTGTCCACGGCCTCCAGTAGGCTACAAACACCAGAAACTACTTGCAACTCCTGGACGGAGAACTAGGGTGAATAAGAAGTCGAGAGGGTCCATTGGTTTCGGGCCCAATGCATGGTAGTAGCTGATTCTTAAATCACACATACAGATCTCAGTGCTTAAGGTCGGCTTCAATGAAACAACCCACCATGTACTCCTACATGGCCTCTCATCGATACCTTTACCAAATCGTGTTCACCACACCACTCTCATTACCGACATAATCATTTCACTCTAGCCCATCACCCAGATGAACCAGACCTGACACGACTCTAAGCATAGCAGGCATAGCAAGGTAGGAACAACACAAACATATGGCTCAATCAACTCCTACACATGCTAGTGGGTTTCATCTAGTTACTGTGGCAATGACAGGTCATGCAGAGGAAATGGGTTCAACTACCGTAGCACACAGCAGTTTGAATCGCGTTGTCTTAATGCAGTAAAAGAGAGCAGGAGCGAGAACATGGGATTGTATCGATATGATCAAATGGTTGGTTGCTTGCCTGATGGTTCGATGCACGGATACGGTTCTTCGTTAGGGTAGTCACGGTACTCCTCGGGGACAGATCCTGTCGTAAAGGATAACGATACACAGGCATCACCAAACAATGTGCAACAATATGATGCATGCATGAAACATGGCAATATGAGTGTGTTGGGCTAATGCAACTAAAGCTACCAACGCTGTCAGGACCCCGACTCGATGTCACATCGATCTAGCTGGTAACACCTCATATCACTTTGCGGCCTCACGCACGGTATCCCCACGGGTGTCGTCTTACCTTTTCCCGGGACCGTTTGCGCCTTTTGGCTCGCGTATATGAAAGTGTCGCTAGCATCCATATGATAAAGAGCCCGGGCTGACATGACTAGTCGTAAACCCAAAGTGGCACAGACTTACAGGGACAGGCATCCATGACCCAGCTTCGAACATGTCGGTCATCAGCAAGTGGGTCCGGGCTGTAGCACTGGGCTAGCAGGACTCCGGTAAACCGGGCTGTAGCGGGCTAACAGGACTCCGGTACTCAAAGCGTGACATTTCCCCGAAGGGACAGACACAGGAACGAAGAAGGACACATGCCGGCCAGCCTAAGTGTTCCAGAGCAGTAGCAAGCTACCATGGCTCAGCGGTAACAATAGGAGACATTTCCCGGTAAGAGAGGCTACCAAAGATAAACAACTAGATAGTCAGATCCCACACATACCAAGCATTTCAATCATACACACAATATGCTCGATATGTGCAAATACAACGAAGCATCACAACATGACTCTATGACACAAGTACTTTATTTAAGGCTCGGTGAGCCATACATAACATACACAAAGGTACGGGTCTCACGACCCCACATACAAGTCATACAGTCATACAAACCAGCAGCGAAAGTAACTTGTCTGAGTACAGACAACTAGTAAAATAAAAGAGGCTTGGAAAGCCTAGCTATACTACGTGGTCCTTCACAAGCTCAGGGTCACCACCTGGGTCTTTAGCCTACTCGTTGATGTCAACGTCTACATAGAACCCATCAGAAGGGGTTGCAGCGTCTTCTGTAAAAATGTAGATTATAGCAACATGAGTACAAAGGTACTCAGCAAGACTTACATCAGATCCTACATACATGCATTGACTCTTGGCTAGGCTAACCTACGATACTCCAACTTGAAATGGTTTTGCGCACACGAGTCCACTACTCACCACTTCAATACACTACCGAGGATCCGCCTCCGTCTTCCTACGGAAGAGCCATCCTCGGCACTCACACTTATCTTGAGGTTTTTAACAGTTTTCATTTACTTGTCTATGAACTGTATAGGCAACCAAGTAGTCCTTTACCGCGGACGCGGCTATTCGAATAGATCATGTTAACCCTGCAGGGGGTACTTCTTCATACACGCTCTCACCACTTACCGTCGTTTACACGACATGTACTCGGCAACCTTCAAGCGGAAGCCCAACGTGGGTGTCGGCCACGACCTACCTAATCACCTAAGCCTCCAGTCCAGGTTTATCGCCTATTCAGGTTCCATCCGCAGGGAGTCCGGCCGAGGTTTCCCATACGGCCCCGAACGATGTGAACAGGGTTCCCGAGATACCTAACGGGTATTCGGTACACCCGGCCACGTACCTACCGCATCACAGCCCACCCCTACGGTCAGCGCTGTCCACGGGCTCCAGTAGGCTACAAACACCAGAAACTACTTGCAACTCCTGGACGGAGAACTAGGGTGAACAAGAAGTCGAGAGGGTCCATTGGTTTCGGGCCCAATGCATGGTAGTAGCTGATTCTTAAATCACACATACAGATCTCAGTGCTTAAGGTCGGCTTCAATGAAACAACCCACCATGTACTCCTACATGGCCTCTCATCGATACCTTTACCAAATCGTGTTCACCACACCACTCTCATTACCGACATAATCATTTCACTCTAGCCCATCACCCAGATGAACCAGACCTGACACGACTCTAAGCATAGCAGGCATAGCAAGGTAGGAACAACACATACATATGGCTCAATCAACTCCTACACATGCTAGTGGGTTTCATCTAGTTACTGTGGCAATGACAGGTCATGCAGAGGAAATGGGTTCAACTACCGTAGCACACAGCAGTTTGAATTGCGTTGTCTTAATGCAGTAAAAGAGAGCAGGAGCGAGAACATGGGATTGTATCGATATGATCAAATGGTTGGTTGCTTGCCTGATGGTTCGATGCACGGATACGGTTCTTCGTTAGGGTAGTCACGGTACTCCTCGGGGACAGACCCTGTCGTAAAGAATAACGATACACAGGCATCACCAAACAATGTGCAACAATATGATGCATGCATGAAACATGGCAATATGAGTGTGTTGGGCTAATGCAACTAAAGCCAGAAGGGTTTGAACAAATTTGAATCAAAGATTCAAATTTCAATTTCAAATATGGCCTTTAAAGTGCTTTTCCTTGTTCTGATTAAAACATCCATTTAACTTGTTGGATCATGCATGAAAATAGTACAGATGGATAGATTGGATTTTTCTGATCATTTTTCATATATAATTTGTCCAATTTGGAGTTACAGAATAAAAGTTATGAATTTTTGAAGTTTAATTAATATTCTGGAATTTCCTGATTTAATTTAAATCCAGAAATATCATTTACTGCGTCAGCCTGACGTCACAGTGACATCAGCAGGTCAACAGGGCTGGCTCGGGTCAAACCTGACGTGTGGGGTCCACACGTCAGTGACACAGGGGCTAATCCTGTGTTGACCCGGGCTGGTTAGCTTTGACTAAGCCCTGGGGCCCACTTGTCAGCGTCAGTAGGTGGTGGTTTAGTGGCTAATTAACTAGGCCATGTCAGCTCGCCGGAGTTCTGGCCGGCGGCGACCATCAGTGCGGCGGCGATAGTGGTTTTGGTCGTTTCGGCCACCAAATGAACCGCGGAGGCCACCGGAGTGAAGCTGAGGACGACCCGCGGCTCTTGGCGGAGTCCGTTGGGGTCGGGGTGGCCGGAGTCGACGGCGGCGAGCTCGGCTGCGGCGGCCGGGGTTCGGTCGTGCACGGGAACAGTGTTGCAGGGTGTTAGGGGGGGGGGTGTTGGAGCGTGCTACGTGCTCCTAGTGAGATGTGGAGCACGATGGCGTGCTCGGTTGGGCGCTACGGCGATCGTGGCCACGACGGCGACATCGCCGGCGGCGTGAAGCTTTCGGCCGCGGTGGGGCTAGGGCCTAGGGGTCGGGAGAGAGCAGGGGAGAAGGGGGAAACGGTGGCGTAGCTCACCGCGGTTGCAGTGGGCGTCGAAGCGGGCTCGGGGACGCGTCGGAGACGACGAATTTGACGGCGACGGTGGTCGGAGTCCGAAGAGGGGATCGGCGACGTGGCGGCGATGCAGGGCTTCCGGGGACCCGTGGAGCGGTGGGGAGGAGGAAGGAGTCGAGGCGGAGCTTCTGAGCTGGTCGGGGAAGCGAGGGGTGGTCGGAGACGGTGGCTAAGGCGAACGGCGGCGACGGTGAGCTTCGGCCGTGAGAGAGAGAGAGTGAGGGAGAGCCGGGGGAGAGTGAATGGGGTGTCGGCGAGGTCGGGGTGACGACCAGAAGACGATCCACGCGGCGCAACGGCGACCAGGGCGATGCAGAGAGGCTGGGTGGTGCGTGGCGAGCTCGGGCGCGCCATGCTCACCTCCCTGCCTGCTCTTGCGAGGGGAAGCAGCTGGCTGGCACGGGCCAGCACAGTGCTGGGCCGGCTGGGCTGGGCCGCACAGGTAAGTCTTCCCCTTTCTTTATTTCTGTTTTTTATTTAATATAACTGCGACTTTGTTGAATTAAATAAAATACCTAGGCAACTCCAAAAATCACCAAACTACTCCTGGTCCATAGTTGGATTATTTCCAACATGAAACATTTTAGTTTGGAGATATTTGAGCATTTAAATATTTTATATAATTTTAAATGCCCAAATTCAAATAGTTATGATTTAATTCAAAACCCTAGGATGGCCTAGGAAAATGTGCACCACTTTTGGCAGAGGTTCTGAACCAAGGCAAAAATGATGGGCATTTTAGAAGGGCATTTCAGGTTCATTGAAAAATTATTTTAGTAAACCCTAGTTGGTTTCAGAGGGGACTGGGGGTTCTGTCATCCCCATTTCAAGTTTCTGATGAATGAGTAAACATGATGCAACACTCTAATGCATAACTAGCTAGGGTGTGACATCTGGATCGCAATTTTTTTGCCCATTTTTTTGCTCGTTTTTTTGCACGATATTATTTCAAATTTTGTTCCCATTTTTGGATCTTGTACGTTCTTTTGCCGTGTTCTTTTGCCGGAGAGGAGTTCGCCGGAGAGGAGGAGGAGGAGGTGACCGCAGAGGCGCTCGCCTACATCGTCGGAGAGGAGGACGAGGTCGTCGGAGAGGAGTTCACCGGAGCATCGAAGAGGAGGAAGGAGAAACCATGAGGGGATAGGAGGAGATGAGGGAGGAGGAGCTCACCGAAGAGGAGGGAGGAGGATCTCACCGGAGAGGAGGGAGGAGGAGCTCACCGGAGATGAGGGAGGAGGAGCTCACCGGAGAGGAGGGAGGAGAAACCGTGAGGGGAGGGGA
>NC_041383.1:774183261-774183955 GCF_002162155.2 Triticum dicoccoides
GAGGGAGGAGGAGGTCGCCGGAGAGGAGGAGGAGGAGGTCGCCGGAGAGGAGGAGGGTAGTATGGTGGAGGAGAGAAGGGAAGATGGAGTGGAGGAGTGGAGGAGAGGAGGAGTGGAGGAGAGGTGGAGTGGAGGAGAGGTGGAATGGAGGAGAAGAATGAAGAGGTAAGGAGGAGAGGACACGCCCAGCCATATATACGGCATAGTAATGGCGCACCGCGGGCAAGTGCGCCATTAGTAACTTTTTTTATTTTTTTGATTTGTTTTGAATTTTGAAGGCGGGATGATACTAATGGCGCACCATGGGCAGGTGCGCCATTAGTAACTTTTTTTTAATTTTTTTTATTTATTTTGAATTTTGAAGGCGGGAAGATACTAATGGCGCACCACGGGCAGGTGCGCCATTAGTAACTTTTTTTTTTATTTTTTTGATTTATTTTGAATTTTGAAGGTGGGAAGATAGTAATGGCGCACCATGGGCAGGTGCGCCATTAGTAAGTTTGGATTTTTTTTTGATTTTTTTGCCCCTCCAGATCTTAAAAGCCCCGTATCTATTTTTTTCTATTAGGTTTTTGAGGATTTTGAAAATGTTAAACGGGGGTCCCCCGGTTAAATTCCGATGTAACTTTTGGAGTAGATGATTTTTCATATATTTTTTTTAATCCGTGTTCGTATGCAAAAGTTATGCCCATTT
>NC_041383.1:774184191-774219754 GCF_002162155.2 Triticum dicoccoides
GAGTGGTGCGCCATTACTAGTTCAACTAGTAATGGCGCACCACTCCTACGGTGCGCCATTAGTAGTTTTGAAAAAATTAAAAAAAATTTACTAATGGCGCACCGTGGGATGTGGTGCGCGATTAGTATTTGCACACTAATGGCGCACCAGCACATGGTGCGCCATTAGTATTTAGTAATGGCGCACCACATGTACAGTGCGCCATTAGTCTCCATCCCATCTATAGCCCTTTTCCTAGTAGTGCACGCTGTTCATGTCCCACTCCTTTCGCTGACGTGTGGGACATCCAGCACGTGTCGTGTTTGGCACCCTTCGTCGTTAAGAGTTGAAACACTAGCATTCATCAGAAATAAAAAATAATTATAAATCGGCAGTGATACTATTTTTTTGCGAACGAATCAGCAGTGATACTATACCACGCAGTTTCCTTGCTCCTCGATATCGGAAAGAATACTTCCGTTCGCCAACATGTGGGACGTCGACCATCCTGGTCCACTTGCCATGCACGCAGAACTCCAAGGGAGAGTCACCCAGGTCGTCGCGCCGCAGTAACAATGACTAATGAGCCGTCAAATCACAGGCCCACTTCCCAATTTGAAGTTGCTCGGACAAAGGAACCATCATGACTTTGTTGAATTCCGCTTCTTGAAGAAAACTACTGTACCAGCAGTACTGCTAGCTACAGTATTTACTCCAACAGAGGCCTCCTTTCGTTCATAGGATAGGAATATGAAAATCATAGGAAGTGAGATGACATGCATCACAATTCCTATAGAGAAAGAGATGCCATTTGATGCATAGGATAGGAATTTTTCCACTTAGTCTAGGGTAATGTACTGGTAATTTGCTCTAAAAACTACAGTAGTAACTAGTAGTACTGGTACATGCTCGTACTGAGACACAGACACACACACTAACTACTAGTACTACTACTTCGCACATGCTGGCAGACGCCGTCGTTCTCCTTCCAGGCTTTGTCGGTGACACCCCACCGTGCTTGGATCTCCGCTGACCTCTCCACAGCAGCGCGTGTGTCCTTTTCTTTCTTGCGGTGGCGGGCCTCTCTTTTCTTGAGTGCTTTCTGACTTTTCTGCTCCTTCTGTGCGGCTTTGGCCGCCTCTTGCTCTACCGCCCATTCGGCCTTGGCATCTTCAAGTTCCTCCCACATAGTTGTGAGGTCGCGAGCGGTGATGAACTCGGCACAGCGGGATGCCATTGCTTCCCTACCATTTTGTGTGCGTTCGTGGGCAGCGAGGAACTCGGCGCGGCGGGATGCCATCGCTACCTTACCAGTTAGTGTGCGGCACGGTGGCATGAACGACGCTTGGTGAGAGCTCTAGGGTGGAGTGGCCGGACAACCGTATAGTGCATTGGTTTGTCAAGAGCTCAAGGACAGAAGACGAAGCAAATTAGGATTCCCCTTCAATCTTGGTCACTTATTACCGAGTAAAATGCATTGGCGGTCATTGAACTTGTCTTGATAGCTCACTTTGATCATTATATATGAGATATGGTGATTATACGGTCGCTGGCTCAGTGTATAGCTCTGTATTTGTATGGTTGACCAGTCAAACAGTCCGCATGCGCCTGAAACGGTCACCGTCTCTCCAGAATGTCAATGCCGCATTCACTGGACTTAACTGCAGGTGCAATTGGTGTGTCACTAATATGCGGGCCAGACGCCCGTTGGGCCCACATGTCAGTCACCCAAACGCATCTGCAGATAAGTCACTGAAGCAGCATCCGCATTCACGCCCAACGAACCTACTCCGGCGCCAGTTGTCCATCCGTCTACCGCGGCTCATTGCCATTCGCCTGCTATATTAACTTGAGCCCCAGCTCCCAGCCATAGCCCAAGACCCACACTTATTCTCCTCCGGTCCCTTCCTTCTGTCGGCACCACTTCAACCATGGCCTCGTGGTGCTCCGAAGCTCTCTTGGACGTACTGTCGCAGGAGCAGACGAGGGACATCGGCGGCTCTGCTCCGGGCGCGCTCCAAAGCTCTCTTTGACATACTGTCGCAGGAGCATACGAAGGAGATCGCCAGCAGCCCCCGGGCAAACAGTAGGTTTAGTACAGTTTTTGCGAAATATGTAATGAATTTCGTCCAGTTTGTAGGAAAAGTTTTCGAAATGTAATGAATTTCATCCGGTTAATTTGAAATTTGCTTTGTTTGCACGAATTTCGTCAGGTTAGTTCATATAGTTGTCGAAAGGTATGCGGGCAGCATCGGATGGCATCCATCAGTGTCCTCGGACTGATGCCGGTCTAAATTTGTGGGCCAGTGCTGGAGATGCCCTAACTATCATGCTATAATCGCTAACAATCCTCCATTATTTGGCAGGGAACAGTTATCCCTTGATCAAAATCAGATCTGCGATGTTCCGCGCTCCTCCCGCGTACGAGTGTAAACTCTTGCTTACATAAAAATGGAGC
The DNA here is from genome assembly GCF_002162155.2 of Triticum dicoccoides. NCBI lineage: Eukaryota > Viridiplantae > Streptophyta > Magnoliopsida > Poales > Poaceae > Triticum > Triticum dicoccoides. Next base: position 774,186,629 of record NC_041383.1, read on the forward strand.
AAGTGGACGGCACTGTAGCACGTCATATCACTCGAACTAGCCCGCCTAACGAGCAGGAAAGCACCGCTCTCGTCATTTTGTTCTGGATTTCTATCGATCGATCGCGCAAAAATGTTACGCTTCGCAAGTTCTAAAGGAAAAGGCGGCACACTTACGACTCGTACGCGTCGCAACCCCGACAGTCCGGCTTGCACGCCGCTCACCAAAGGGGACACGCGTTGTCTTGCAATTTCACTGACATGTGGGACCATAATTGAATAAACCGTTGATAGCCAAAATCTAATCACTCGGCGGGCGTCGGCTGAGAAGAGAGAAACGGGGGAGGGAGAAGATATCGCCCGCCCGCTGCGCACGGACTCCAAGAAATATATGGTGATAATGTGAGGTGGGCCATGCTGGAGTCCGGACCACTTCTGGAGCCCACTCTCACCGCCCTGGCCCCTCAAGACGCCTGCTGCCCATTGCATGCATAGCAAGTAGTCCCCGCTTATGTGGAGGAGAGAGAGGCATTGACAAAGTCAAGGAGTAACAGTGGAGACAATAGCTTTCATCAAAAATAAACAATGAATACTCGTTGCTCGTCCTCTATATCCGAAAGAATACTTTCATTCGCCGACATGTGGGACGTCGACTGATGAAGCTATTTACCTAGGGTAGGGTCATGGACCTGTCCAAACTACCCTACCCAAGGACATCTCTAGAAGAAACCACCTGTCAATCGACTCAGAAGTGTTCCACTTGACAGACTCGAAGACACTCGACCATGAAGCCAACCACTCGACCATGAAGCCAACCACTCGACGGCCAGGAGATCTAAAGTCACTCTGCACGCCAACGGTCGGTCATTAAGTAGCTTTTATGGTCATCATAGCACTTTATGTGTGGTGTTACCAGTAACGCCCAATCTTAATGTATCTTACCCTGCATAACTGAGGACCGGAGGGGTCTGGCGGACTCTATATAAGCCACCCCCCTCCTCAGTGTAAAGGGCTCGCACCCGTGTAACTCATACGCATATAATCCAGTCGACCGCCTCCGGGCTCCGAGACGTAGGGCTATTACTTCCTCCGAGAAGGGCCTAAACTCGTAAATCCCTTGCATATACAACCACTCCGTAGCTAGGATCTTGCCTCTCCATTAGTACCCCCCCTACACTACTGTCAGACTTAGAACCACGACAGTTGGCGCCCACCATGGGGCAGGTGTCTTAGCGACTTATTGGAGAAGTTGCGATTTTTTGCGATCTCCTTGATCATGGTTTCAGGCAGAGTTTTGGTTGAGGGCCGCGAGATCCATCTCGGCGCGCTCACGTTCATCGCAAACGACTCTGCTTGGCTTCAAGAGGCCCCGCTCGACATTGACGCGCTCCCAGTCCGTGGAGCAACGCACTTTCGCGCATGCGTCCGCGGCGTCCTCCTGCGGCAACCGTAGACCCAGTATCGATCGGTCCTTGTGTCGTCCTCCCTCCCTGCTTCCCGCCGGTGCAAGCGCTCCGGTCGGTCGAGGCTTCAGTGGTGGGTGACGAACGCGGTGGCCCGCCAGTCGGCCACCCCCCAAGTTGCGGCAATCGAGCCCGAGGAATCTCTCTACGGCATGTTCGACCTGTCGACTGGCTCCACAGAGACTGCATCTGAGTGCGACAACAGTGATCCAGCGGTGGAGGTTCTCATGGTCGATGGACCACGTGGTCCTCCCGGTTTTCCCAGTGCTGACGGAGGTGACGGCGGAGGTGATCCGTCGCATGCCCATGAAGAATATTGCCCCGAGCCACTCACTTCGCTGCAGAGGGAAGATCTTCGCCGCCGGAACATGGATGCGCTGCACACTCCTATCGTTGGAGAAACCCCCGAGGCTCGTGCCTTAGAGGACGCGCGCTTGGCCAACTTGGCTGAGCACACTCGACTGGAGAACCTTCAGCGAGCACTCAACGAGCGTGCGCGGCAACGGGTTCCTGAATCCAGTCGACATCAACTCTTTCCACCACCGACTCAGGTATATCGAACTCCAATTTAGAATTTAGCAGCCGCGGCCCGTATAGCAGAGTCAATTCATCCTTCCCAGTCAGAGGCTGGCAGAGGCTTGATGCAGATCAGAGATTTTCTCCTGGCAGCAGGAGATCAAAATTCAGCTGTATCGCAGTTGCGGAATAGGATTCACAGCAGAACCGTGGCTGCAAATACAGTCCAGTTGGCTCATAGCCCCAGATCGCCCCTGACACGTGAGGGGCATGGAGACCGGCATGATCAGTACAAGAACCGTGAGCAGTATGATCACCGAATCGATCGCGATAATCAACGTCGAGTGCCCACCCCTCCCCCAAGGGGTGGATCGTACGCGCCTCGACACCAGGATGATAGACGCCAGCAGGGTGTTGGACGAAGGATTCCAGTCGACCCCAGGGAACGAGGCTTTGATACAAGATCCATTATCGTTCAAGGTTTGGTCGACAGGAACAGAGCTCACCGAGAGGGTCACGACAGAGATGTACCCACCAGCAGCAGAGTGCACGTCTCAGGACCAGAGTGTTTCAGCAGAGCCATCAGGGCCGCGGTGATTCCTCCCAACTTCAGGTTGGCGACTGGAGTCAGTAAGTTCACTGGTGAGTCCAAGCCTGATACGTGGCTTGAAGACTACCGAGTGGCTGTTCAGATTGGCGGCGGCAATGATGAGGTGGCCATGAAACATCTGCCTCTTATGTTGGAGGGCTCGGCCAGAGCATGGTTAAATCAGTTAGCACCCAGCAGCATTTACACTTGGGAAGATCTTGCCCGTGTGTTTTTCAGAACGTTTGAAGGAACTTGCAAGCGACCAGTGGGACTGACAGAGCTGCAATCTTGTGTGCATAAGTTGAATGAAACTTTAAGAGATTACATCCAGAGATGGATCACATTGCATCACACAGTAGAGAATGTATCTGATCACCAGGCAGTGTGTGCCTTCAAGGAAGGCCTTAAGTACAGAGAGCTAAACCTGAAATTTGGTCAGACCGGAGACATGTCTCTGAGTCGAATGATGGAGATAGCCACCAAGTATGCCAATGGTGAAGAAGAGGATCGGCTCCGGAGTGGCAAGCACAAGTCAGTCGCCCACAAAACCGGAGGAGGGAACTCTAGTCGGAAGCAGAAGCGGAAAGCCGAGCTAGCAGCTCCTGGAGAATCCTTGGCCTTGACTCAAGGAAAGTTTAAAGGGAAGCCCAAAGGGCCTTGGAACCCTAAGTAGGTGAAGGATAAAGAAGGAAATGACATGATGGATTTGTCGTGCCACATCCACATGAAGAAAGATGAGGAGGGTAACTTCATTTACCCAAAACATACCACTCGACAGTGTCGTCTCTTAATCCAGCAATTCTAGCCCAAGGATAAAGAAAAGGAGTCGGACAAAGTTGAGGACAAAGAGGATAGTGATGATGGCTATCCCCAGGTCAATTCCACCCTGATGATTTTTGCTAACGTTGAAAGCAAAAGTCGATTGAAAGTTATCAACCGAGAAGTGAATACGGTCGCTCCGACGACACCCAATTATCTGAAATGGTCTCAGACTGCCATCACATTCGACCAGTTTGATCACCCGACACACATAGCCACCCCTGGGAGGCAAGCTCTGGTGGTCGACCCAGTCGTCGAAGGCACTCGACTAACTAAAGTGTTGATGGATGGTGGCAGTATCCTGAATATACTATACGCAGAGACATTAAAAGGGATGGGTATTCCTATGTCCAGACTCAGTACCAGCAACATGAGTTTCTATGGAGTCATTCCTGGAAAGAAGGCCGTGTCACTCGGTCAAATTGCTCTTGATGTGGTTTTCGGTGATTCCAAAAATTACCGCAAAGAAAAATTGACATTTGAAGTTGTGGATTTCCAGAGTGCCTATCACGCTATTTTGGGCAGGCCAGCTTATCCACGTTTTATGGCTCTGAAGATGCCTGTCCCCAAAGGTGTGATCATTGTTACTGGCAATCGGAAGAAGGCGGAAGAGTGCTTTCAGAAAGGCTCAAAGATCGCCGATGCTCAGATGGCAGCAGAAGAGTGGCAGGAACACCAGAAAAATGTAGACCCGAGTGATTTGTTGCGAGCTAAGAAGCCCGCTATGGAATCAGCGTTTTAGTCGTCCGGTGAGACAAAACCGGTTCACATTCACCCGACCGACCCCAATGCCGCTCCGACTCATATCTCTACAACGCTCGACTCCAAATATGAAGAAGCGCTCATCCAGTTCCTCTGTGAGAACTGGGACATCTTCGCATAGAAACCTTCTGACATGACGGGTGTTCCCAGGGGGCTGGCTGAGCACCATCTACGAGTCAACTCAAAAGCGAAACCTGTCAAAGAACATCTGCGATGGTCCGCCGTCTAGAAAAGGAAGGCCATTGGCGAGGAGGTGGCTCGGGTTTTAGCAGCAGAGTTCATCCGAGAGATTTACCACTCTGAGTGGCTCGCCAATGTTGTCATGGTCCCCAAGAAAGACAAGTCACTTTGCATGTGCATTGAGTTCAAACATATCAATCGGGCCTACCCGAAAGATCATTTTCTTCTCCCCCGCATCGACCAAATAGTCGACTCGACTGCGGGATGTGAGCGCCTGTCTTTTTTAGACGCCTATTCTGGTTACCATCAGATCCGTCTATATGGACCCGATGAGATCAGAACAGCTTTCATCACCCCATTCAGGTGCTTCTGTTTTGTCACCATGCCATTCGGCCTCAAGAATGCCGGAGCCACATTCATGAGGATGATTCAGAAGTGTTTGCTCACTCAAATCAGTCGGAATGTGGAAGCGTACATGGATGATATTGTGGTCAAGTCACGGAAAGGTTCCGACCTACTGACTGACCTTGCTGAGACATTTGCCAAACTCAGGAGGTATGATATCAAGCTTAATCCATCAAAGTGCACACTCGGAGTTACTGGCGGAAAGTTACTCAGTTTTCTCGTTTCCAGACGAGGAATCGACGCAAATCCAGAAAAAGTTGGTACTATACTCCGAATGAAACGACCTGTGCGTGTGCACGATGTTCAGAAGCTTAGTGGTTGCTTGGCCGCTTTAAGTTGATTCATCTCTCGTCTCGATGAAAAGGCATTGCCTCTTTCCCGATTGATGAAGAAGTCAGACAAGTTCGAGTGGACTCCTGAAGCTGATGCAGCGTTTGTAGAGCTAAAAGCCCTGCTTTCCACCCAGTCGGTGCTTGCTGCCCCAATCAGCAAAGAGCCTTTACTGCTCTACATTGCAGCCACAGGACGAGTCATCAGTACAGTACTTACGGTCGAGCGGGAAGAAGAAGGAAAAGCCTTTAAAGTTCAGCGCCCAGTATATTATAGTTCTGAAGTTCTGACCCCATCAAAGCAAAGATACCCTCATTATCAGAAGCTTGTATATGGGATTTATATGACCATGAAGAAATTTTCTCATTACTTCTCTGACCATTCCATTACAGTCGTCAGCGACGCTCCATTGTCAGAGATTCTGCATAACAGAGATGCAACTGGTCGAGTGGCAAAGTGGGCGATTGAACTCCTTCCCCTGGATATCAGATTTGAGGCAAAGAAAGCTATCAAGTCCCAAGCAATAGTAGATTTCATCACCGAGTGGACTGAGCAGCAACTGTCGACTCAACTTCACTTGGAGCACTGGACCATGTTCTTTGATGGCTCTAAGATGCTGAATGGTTCCGGTGCTGGGGTAGTGTTGGTTTGCCCCCGAGGAGATAAGCTCAGACATGTACTCCAGATTCACTTTGATTCCTCCAACAATGAAGCAGAATACGAAGCACTTTTGTTCGGGTTGCGTATGGCCATTTCATTCGGCGTCCGTCGCCTCATGGTCTACGGCGACTCAGGTTTGGTGGTTAACCAAGTGATGAAGGAGTGGGACGTCATAAGCCCAGCCATGACTGATTACTGCAATGCAGTAAGAAAGCTGGAGAAGAAATTCGAGGGGTTAGAGCTTCATAATATACCCCGACTGAAAAGTCAAGCAGCTGATGATTTGGCAAAAATAGGTTCCAAGAGAGAAGCCATTCCCAGTGGTGTGTTTTCGGAACATATCCACGCACCGTCAGTTCAAGAGGATCCTTTCACCGAAGAAGCCCCGCAGCCCAAAAGTGCCACGGATCCGACTGAAGTTGAGGTCCCAGCTGTGGTCGACCTAATCATGGAGGTTTTGGTTATCATTCCCGACTGGACAGTACCGTACATCACATATATCCTAAGGAAAGAGCTCCCAGAGAATGAAGAAGAGGCTTGACAGATCGTCCGTCGATCCAAGGCCTTCACTGTGATGAAGGGACAGTTGTACAGGGAAAGCGCGACTGGAGCCAGTCAGAAATGTTTAATGCCAGAAGAAGGTCGGATAATTCTTGGCGATATCCACTCAGGAACCTGTGGCCATCATGCGTCCTCTCGGACTATTGTGGCTAAAGCATACTGAGCAGGGTTTTACTGGCCCAGAGCAAATGAAATGGCAAAAGAGATAGTCGACAAGTGTGAAGGATGTCAGTTCTACTTCGCCTCAGCCTTGAAGACCATTCCACTCGTCTGGCCATTTGCTGTTTGGGGATTGGATATGGTTGGACCAGTGAGAACTGGCAGGAGCGGCTTCACCCATTTACTGGTGGCAGTCGCCAAGTTCACTAAGTGGATCGAAGCCAAGCCTATCAAGAATCTTGATGCCGACACTGCTATCAGCTTCATCAGAGAGTTGATATTCAGATAGGGAGTTCCGCATACTATCATCACTGATAATGGGTCAAACTTCAATTCCGACCAATTCAAAGCCTTTTGCGCTTCTCAAGGCACGCGAGTCGACTACACTTCCGTCGCTCACCCCCAGTCGAATGGACAAGCAGAAAGAGCAAACGGCCTAATTCTCAAGGGACTGAAACCCCGGTGATGCGTGATCTCAAACACACAGCAGGCGTGTGGGTCGACGAACTTCCATCGGTTCTTTGGGGATTGAGGACTACTCCTAATCGGTCGACTGGGCGAACCCTGGAGCTGAAGCAGTTCTGCTGAGTGACCTGCTTCACAATGCACCACGAGTCGAGCTCTACTCTGAAGATGAAGCAGAACAAGCCCGGCAGGACGCAGTCGACCTTCTAGAACTAGAAAGAGAGATGGCCTTGATCCGATCGACCATCTATCAGCAGGACTTGCGTCGATTCCATGCTAAAAACGTGAAGAGTCGAGCCTTCCAAGAAGGAGACTTGGTCCTCCGAGTGGATCAACAAAAGCCACACAAACTCGCCCCTACTTGGGAAGGCCCCTTCATCATCCCCAAAGTTCTCCACAATGGAGCATACCATCTTTACAATGTCAGTCGCCAGATTGATGAGCCACGAGCTTGGAATGCGGAGCTGCTCCGCCCCTTTTACACTTAAGTATTCACTCGGATGAGATGTAATAAAAAGTACTCCTATAGTTTTTTTTATCAAAGACAAGAGTGTTATAATTTTCCCAGTGATAGTTGTTGCTTTTGTGATTGTGAAAAATCCCCTAGTGGGTGGCTTAGTTGCAAATCCGTTTCGCCTAAGTTTATTTAAAAAAAAATTCCTACCGAGTGATGAGCAAGCCTCTCACTCGGGGGCTTAGCTGCGAACCAGTTTCACCTAAGTATTTGGAAATCCTACCGAGTAACGAGCAAGCCTCTCACTCGGGCGCTTAGCTGCAGTCCAGTACTCGCCTAAGTATTCGAAAATCCTACCAAATGGAGAGCAAGCCTCTCACTCGGGGGCTTAGCTGCAGTCCAGTACTCGCCTAAGTATTTGAAAATCCTACCGAGTGGAGAGCAAGCCTCTTACTCGGGGGCTTAATTAGCTGTCGTCCAGTACTCGCCTAAGTGTTTGAAAATCCTACCGAGTGGAGAGCAAGCCTCTCTAAGGGAGTCCCGGATTACGGGGTGTCCGGATGGCCAGACTATGACCTTTGGCCGGACTCCCGGACTATGAAGATACAAGATTGAAGACTTCGTCCCATGTCCGGATGGGACTTTACTTGGCGTGGAAGGCAAGCTTGGCGATACGATATGTAGATCTCCTCCCATTGTAACCGACTCTGTGTAACCCTAGCCCTCTCCGATGTCTATATAAGCCGGAGAGTTTTAATCCGTAGGACGAACAACAATCATACCATAGGCTAGCTTCTAGGGTTTATCCTCTCTGATCTCCTGGTAGATCAACTCTTGTACTACCCATATCATCAATATTAATCAAGCAGGAGTAGGGTTTTACCTCCATCAAGAGGGCCCGAACCTGGGTAAAAACATCGTGTACCTTGTCTCCTGTTACCATCCGCCTAGACGCATAGTTCGAGACCCCCTACCCAAGATCTGCCGGTTTTGACACCGACATTGGTGCTTTCATTGAGAGTTCCTCTGTGCCGTCACCATCAGGAAGGATGCCGCACCCCGTCTTTAAAGATGACGATGTTGCTAAAGGAGCTTTGGCTGTCGGCCAAACTCTCCGGCTAGGCGGTTTTCTAATGACCGCCTGTTCGGCCGCCGCGCCGACGATGACTTCTCGGGTCATCGAAAGCGATCTCCACGTCAACTCGGAACTCGCCGAGCAGTTAGATCCAATGGAACTCTCTTCCTTAAACGAGCTCTTGGATCGCATTGCCGCCCTGGGAGTCGCTATAGACTACAATCAGATTGGGCTTAAACCCGATCCAAGAGAGATTGCCTCTCCCCAGGTCACCCACCACGTCGAAGTGGTGGAGGAACAATGCGGCGAATCTTCACCCATCCTAAGGACTAGATATGTCCGGATTCCTGATCCCTCCAAGCCGGATACCCGCGGAGGGGAGGACGTCACTCAAGCCCTGATCCTAAAGTCAGGCAGCGGGCCTGATTCATTGGACAACATCCAAGAACCCAAGCCGGAAATTTCTTGGCACCTAAGTCTCAGATTGGGCGAGCTTCCGGATTTAACTCCACCCGCCCACCCAAACATAAGGGATCTATCCCAAATTCGGCAAGAGCCCAGAGAAACAGTACACCATTACTGGGTCAGATTCCTCCTGGCTATGAACAAGATAGAGGACTGCCGCGAGGGGGATGCAATTTCATACTTCTGCAATAAATGCACGGACATCGGGATCCTAAACGCCATAAGTCGCCGTGAAATTACACGCTTCGCCGACTTGGCATCGATAGTACGAAAATACTGTGCGATAGAAAGCGTTTGGAAAATCGTAACAAAATTCTGGGAGAATCCGGCCCTGAATACAATCCCAGTCCGAAATAAAAGGGCGCGGTATCGCCAGGCACCTGGGCCAAACAACAAAAAACAAAAACCCTCTATAGGGTATGGAACCGTACTGGAGGGATGGCTCAATGGACCCTGCAAAATCCATAGTACAGAGGGCGTCACACCAACTCATAGCCTTAGAGCATGTTGGATACTCCGGCAGGTGGCCAGAAGTGGCGAGGAGCTTCTAACTCCAGAATCCGCAGAGCACCACCCCAGGAATACTAGTACGGTATCAACAGTCTTCGAGACTTTCGCATCAAGCAATGTGCGGAAACGAACGCTCCGCAGCCTTATCGAAGTCTACCAGGTAGGAAAAATAAACCCATGGAGTGACACGGCTATCACCTTTAATGCAAGTGACGAACCTAAATTCCGGACAGCCCGAGCACCAGCCGCACTGGTCTTCAGTCTGATAGTGGGCGACTTTCGGCTTACCAAGGTACTGATGGACGATGCCAGCGGATTGAACTTCATTTATGAGGAAACCCTTCGAAAAATGGAAATAGACTGGAGCCGCATTGAGCGAAGCAACACAACCTTTAGAGGAATAATCCCCAGTCGGGAAGCGTGCTGTACAGGAAAAATCACACTGGATGTGGTGTTCGGCACGCCGGATAATTACAGATCCGAGGAAGTCACATTTCAAGTGGCCCCGTTCAGCAGCGGATATCACGCTCTGTTAGGGCGAGAGGCATTCACATTTTTTCAAGCAATACCCCATTATGGGTACATGAAGCTCAAAATGCCCGGACCCAAACGGAATCATCACTTTTGCTAGTGATCCAGACATAGCGCTCCGCGCAGAAAACAAGACAGCCGCACTGGCCCTTGAGGCATTATCCGAAGCCCTAGCAGCCGAGGTACTGACTACGCTGCGTTGCACGGCGAACCGGGACGATGTGATACTCGACAAAAGATCCAAGTCCACCTCCTTTAAACTGGCAGATGAAATAGTCAAGTTCCAAGTCCATCGAATGGACCCTACGAAAACGGCCTCCATCGGGGCACAATTAAACCCTCATGTAGACACCGCACTACGAGAATTCCTACATGAAAATTGGGACATTTTTGCCTGGCACCCTTCAGACATGCCAGGAATCCCACGCAGGTTGGCCGAGCACAGCCTGAACATCCTAAAAGGATTCAAGCCTGTTAAGCAGGCTCTTCGGCGTTTCTCTGAACCTAAGAGACAAGCTATGGGAGAGGAGTTAGCCAAACTACTGGAAGCCGGATTCATCAGAGATATAAAACATCCGGACTGGCTAGCAAACCAGGAGATGGTACCAAAGAAGGACAAATCCTGGCGCCTATGCGACAATTTCAAAGACCTCAACAAGGCTTGCCCAAAGGATCCCTTCCCCCTCCCCCGCATTGATCAAATTATCGACGCCACCGCAGGACACGATTCATTGTGTTTCCTTGACGCATACTCTAGCTACCACCAAATTAAGATGGAAGAGTGAGACCAAGCCGCAACGGCATTTATCACCCCATATGACCCATTCTGCTTCAACACAATGGCATTCGGGCTCAAAAACGCCGGCGCAACATATCAGCGCATGATTCAGACATGTCTAGCCAACCAGATCGGCAAGACAGTTGAAGCATACGTGGATGACGTGGTCGTCAAAACCAAGCATGTCGAAACCCTAATAAACGACTTGAGGCTCACGTTCGATAACCTCCGAATACACGACATTAAGCTTAACCCGGAAAAATACATTTTCGGCGTACCAGCCAGAAAGCTCTTGGGCTTCATCGTATCCGATAGAGGAATTGAAGCAAACCCATCCAAGATCCAAGCTCTGTCACAATTGGATATTCCAAAGGACCTCAAACAAATACAAAAATTGACTAGATGCGTGGCGGCTCTAAGCCGCTTCATCTCCCGCCTGGGAGAAAAGGCATTACCCCTTTACCACCTCCTCCGGCGCACCGAGCACTTCGAGTGGACGGATGCCGCCACGGCCGGACTCGAGGAAATTAAAGCCATATTGGCAACAAACCCGATCCTGGCCGCGCCTAACATCGGCGAACCAATGTTGTTGTACATCACGGCAACTCATCAAGTTGTAAGCGCAATGCTCATCGTCAAACGAGAAACGGACGGACACAAATTCCCTGTCCAAAAACCAGTCTACTACGTGTCCACTGTCCTCACTCCATGCAAGTCCCGATACCAGCATTACCAAAACATAGCGTACGCAGTGTTCATGGCGTCCCGAAAGCTACGACACTACTTTCAAGAGTGTTCGATAACAGTAGCCTCCGAAGTACCTCTTAATGATATTATAAATAACCGCGATGCGACGGGATGTATTTCCAAATGGGCCATTGAGCTCCTCCCGTTTGACATAACCTATAAGCCACGGCGAGCTATCAAGTCGCAAGTTTTGGCTGACTTTGTCACTGAATGGACTAAAGCCGAACTCCCTAAAGAGTACGGCACATATTCCAACTGGATCATGCACTTCGACGGCTCCCAAATGCTAGCGGGTCTGGGGGCTGGCGTCGTTCTAACGTCCCCAACAGGAGATACAGTTCAATATGTACTCTAGATAATGTATACGGACTCCAATAATGCAGCTGAATACGATGCCCTTCTACATGGTCTCCAGATGGCAGTCTCCATGGGCATTCAACGCCTAGAGGTGCGTTGGGATTCGAACCTCGCGATATCCCAAATAAACGGAGACTTTGATGCCAAAGATCCGAAAATGGCAGCTTACCGCAATGTCGTCCTAAATATGTCAGCTCGGTTCGAAGGGATCGAATTTCACCATATAGCCCGGGAAAACAATCAGGCAGCAGGCGTCTTGGCACGCATCGGCGCAAAGCGCGATGCTGTCCCCCCAACATTTTCCTGGAAAGGCTATTCAAGCCATCCGTACAGTGGGAAGGGGAATCCAGAAATAACAATCCAGACCTAGCCGCACCACCTGACATCGAACATTCTGACCCAACAGAGGACTCTGCCAACGAGGTAACACCCTCAGCCCACGTAATAATGGCAGTAATTGCCCCGTGGACAGAACCATTTTTAGCCTACCTAACTAGACAAGAACTCCCCGAGGACCAAAACGAGGCACGCTGCATAGTGCAGCAGTCTAAAGCCTACAAAGTCCATGAAGGAGAGCTTTATAGGAAAAGCACCACCGGAGTCCTTCAAAGGTGTATCTCCGAAGATGAGGGACGGAACCTTCTGGCTAAAATTTATGCCAGACTTGGCGGGCACCACACCGCAGCCCTGGCCCTCGTAAGCAAGGCCTTCCATGCTGGATTTTATTGGCCTACGGCCCGGACAGATGCTCAGGACTTAGTCCAACGATGCATCGGTTGCCAATTATTCGCTAACCAAAGCCATATGGCACCCACCGCCCTCCGAACACCCTTCGCGGTCTGGGGGCTTGACATGGTTGGACCCCTTAAAGGGGGAACCCACAATCAAAAATATTTATTGGTCATGGTTGACAAATTCACCAAATGGATAGAGGCCAAGCCTGTTAAGACGGCCGAATCCGGACCAGTGATAGACCTCATATCAGGGGTCGTACACCGTTACGGCGTCCCCCACAGCATCATCACTAATAACGGCACGAACTTTATGGCCGACGAGGTAAAACTGTGGTGCAAAAACATGGGCATCAAGCTCGACTACACTTCAGTCTATCACCCACAAACTAACGGTCCAGTCAAACAGGCAAATGGTCTAACCATGAGCGGCATCAAACCTAGACTGGGGCGGTCCCTCAAGGAATCCAACACGCACTGGGTAGAGGAGCTCGACTCCATACTCTGGGGGCTGCGGACCACGCCGAACCACACTACCGGATTCACACCATTTTTTATAGTATACGGCGCAGAGGCAGTTCTGCCCTGCGACATAATTCATGACTCACCTCGCGTGCGCATGTACAAAGAAAGAGGAGTCGAACTCGATCGGCAGGATAGTTTGGACGCATTGGAGGAGGAGCGCGACGTGCCAAAAGCTCGTTCCGCATTCTATCAACAGCAGGCTCAAAGATATCAAAGCAGAGAAGTACAGGCCAAGACTTACAATGTCGGCAAACTAGTTCTACGCCTCTCGGACAAGAAAAAGGACAAACTCAAGCCCAAATGGGAAGGTCCCTTCATTATTCAGCAAGTCCTGACTGGCGGAGCGTACCGTCTATGAAATGCACCGGATAACCGACTCGAGCCAAATCCATGGAACGCAGCACACCTACGAAGATTCTACGCCTAGCCCCGGACTCTGCGTTCGTCTCCTTCCTCTGTCTATTTTTTACACATTAGCCGTCCTATATTTTTCTCCTTCTCCCTCTTTCTTCTATTAAAGCCTTTTAAGGGCTCATTTGCACTTCGTTCGCACACAATTGACGCGCTATCCGCGCTGATTATACCTAGGGGCTTCTTCCACAGAAGCTTATTTATATGGGCCTCGTGCCCAAGACGTGCGTCACACTTTCGCATGTACCTTTTATTCACCATTATATGCATCGATATGACTTAAGTTTTGGCCAAGCTGGGTTGCCTGGCTCCCATTCTTACCCCTACGTTCCCGATTGTTCGTCTAGGTGGTAAAGGGAGCACCTCTGCGATTGTTACTGCCGGGTCAGCCAGATGTGTACCTAAGACTGGGTGAAGCCGAAAGCTAGCGTTCTTAAGGGAATATTCGGTCGGTGAACTAAAAGATGATTTTTCACTTGTTTATTTATCCGCCCCCAGATGCTTTTCTGCTTTTTCGTAGTCTGGACATGCACTTAAGGGCATGCTTCCCAGGGAAAGGAACCCCTAACGGAACTATTCTCCCTGGAAGATGTTTCTTACTAACCATGTAATATAACATAACTAGTTGGGCACTTGTCTGCTAAAGCACTAATGACCCCTACGCCTGGTCTCCATGCATGCCCCAGTTCTTACATAACCGAGAGGGTATTCGGACACACTCCAGACTTTTGGGTCCAGAGGTTGAAGCAAAAAGGTCCGCAATGACAAACAATCTACAATCCGGCTAGAAGGCATTTTACATGTCATTTTAAATTACATAGTCAAATTGACTGGGTATATTCTTCTTCAATACCATCCAACAGGCTGTCCAATTTACAGTCCTGTTGGGAATACTTGGCGGCCAGCTCTACCTGGCCATACACTAAACTGACGGGGATCTCCTTCCCATCGGGCCCAACAGGTCCGACCTCGGCCATGTGGTTTGGGTCGGCCTTTGTGTACCGCGTCTGCACCATGGCCCAGGCCTCCCTGGCACCTTGACGACAGGCCGATATCTTCCATAATTGGAAGCACTGCCGCGCTCCCTTCAGCTTCTCTATAATCTCTCCAAGGCCTTCGGGCATGGACATGGATGGCCATAAAGCCGGGACGATGCCTTGCATCGCCTGCCGAACTCATTCGTGAAGTTGTGATAGCTCGGGAAGAAGGTCACCCATAGAACCGGGCATTTCCATCGCAGACCGACCTGTGAGCATACCTACAGACATAACTCTGTCAATTGACTTCCTCGCCGAACTCTTTTTCGAGGGTTCGTTCAAGCACTTACTAAAAAAGCCGCGTCGAAGTCGTCGATTCTCCTTTACGGAATCCGACAGATGAGCACGAACATCCTTCAGTTCCTCGCCCAGCTGGGTGTGGGCATCTTGAAGCTTCTTCTTCTCTTTACTCACCCTCGTAAGCACGCTCTCACCGGCCTTTAACTGGCGCGAAAGTTGCTGCTTGTCCAGATCCACTCCGGCGCCATCTGCACTGTTATTGTCAGAATTGCACACATGCCGCACTTCACAACATACTCATCTCTCGAAGAATAAACTACCAGAGGGGGTCTCCTTGGCCTTCCCTGTTGCGGCTAGTGCGGCCTCAAGTTGGGCCTTGCACTCTTCCAGCTCCTGGGACAGTTTGAGTGTTCTTTTTTTGTAAGATCCTGCATAACAAATGATCCTTGAATCAGTTATTTAACTGTTTCAAGTCTCGGGGGCTACTGAGATATATAACCATCAGATTTTCTCACCCGTATGTCTTTTACATACTGCTCCGTGGCTCTGGCTAGACCATTTTGAGCGGCACGGAGGTACGCATCTCCCGTATTAAAGGCGTCCAAAGCCTCTTGGGAAAAACAAGTGTCTCGAAGAACAGTCCAGCGGCGCCTGTGGTTCATGGCACTCTCCACCTCGGAATTGGTGGCAGACAGCATGTCCGCGTCCTCTGTCGGAGGAGCGCCCGGTGCATGCCCCGTATTCGCCTCCGCTTCCGGACCCGACCTTGAAGCCTGGCCGGCGGATGTAGTCCGGCGGGCGCTCTTCTTCCTGAAGAGAGCATGAGCGTTAGTACGCCTTGAATGCATAAACCCTGGGCGTCACAATTGCACGCCATACCGTTGCGCCGGCATTTCGATCCGGTCCACACTTCTTTTTTAGCCCGCTGGGCCTCGATGGCCCTTGTTGGCTAGCCGCCGCGGGTTCTGCCCTCCGCCTCAAGGACTTCCCCTGCAGAAAAATGCCATTTGTATGTGGTGATCAAAAATTAGCACGGATGGATCCTCTTGAAATTACTGGGGCTTCGATCTCAGTTACCTTTGAGGCTGGAAATGGTCCGGGATAATCGGCCGTAATGGCCACTAAGGTGTTGTCCTTACTCAATTGATGGAATACCCCATAAATCAGCTCCACAGCCAAGTCCGGGTCCTCTTGGGAGTCCGAATCGAGGGACCGTTCTAGGTCCTCGGGTTGCGGAGGAGGGTTGTTTATCTCCTTTACAGTCTGGTGTAGCTCCTGCGTCAAAATTGCTAGACTAAGTACCTAGCTATGGGAATATGAAAACGGATGGGCAAGTGAAAGTGTTCGCTTACCCATCTTGGAGGATTGTACATAGAGAATTCACCCCGCGGGTTGACGCGGAGGAATTCCTCCTCTTCTCCCTTGTATAAAGCGGATAAGATCTTCGCTAGAGTTGCAGCCGAATCCGGCCCCTTGCGACCGCACCGGGTGGCGTCGTCCTCCCCGTTGAAATCCCACATAGGGTGGCCTCTGTACTGAAGCGGCTGCACCCCCCGTGTAATGCATGTGGCCATGACCTCGATCATGGTCAGTCCGGAATGAGCCAACAACCTTATCCGGCTCATCAGGTAAAGTTCGTCCCTGTCAGTTTCCCTCTCAGGTCTCCGTGGACGCCAGCTCAGGCGTTTCTTCAAGGGAGTATTATTGAACTCAGGGAGGCCGATCCGTACAGGGTCCGGCAAGGGGACGTCTTCTATATAAAACCATTCTGAAGGCCAGTCCTCAGACGCCTTCTTTGGGGTTTCGGATAGATATCCGGTCCCGGCGATGTGCCATAGTTCGGCTCCGCCCACTTGATAAATCGACCCCTCCTGAGAGCGGGGCACGAGGCAGAACAACTTCCACAACGCGAAATGGGCCTCGATGCCCAAGAACAGCTCGCAAAGGGCCACGAAGCCCGCAATATGCAGTATGGAGGCAGGCGTGAGGTTGTGTAGCTGGAGGCCATAGAACTCCAGGAGCACCCGGAGAAACGGATGAATTGGAAATCTGAGCCCTCTTATTAAATAAGGGACAAGGCATACCCTCTCTCCTTTGGAGGGATTGGGGACGCCCTCCGCCTGCTCTCCGCCACTATAGGTGGCAAGCCCGGCTCGAACGGGGACCATGTATGCTGGGGGGAGGAGCCCCTTGGTTTGGAGCGCTACTAGCTCGCTGTGCGGAACAGAACACCTCTCCCAATCTCCGGGCCGAGGGCTGGAGGGGTGAGAGGAGGAGCTGCATTGAACGGGCATGATGGAATGGATCTCTATCGGATGCGCTCCGATGAATTCTCGCGGAGGAAGGATGGTGTGATCGGATCTAAAATCCCCGTCTCTTTTATAGACGGCCCATTTGTGCAGCTAAGGGGGTAAATGAAAAAGTAACCCCTGTATTTTCGCATTCTTTTGACACGTGGAAAATAGCCATTATTGGGCGCGGAAGCCAAGGAGCGCAACATTCACCAAAAGTCGGACACTATTCGACAGGTATATGGGATTTGGAGAAGAACCCGCCTTGCAATGCCGAAGACAAATCTGCGCGCCGGACTAATCATCATTGAAGCCTGGTTCGGGGGCTACTGAGGGAGTCCCGGATTAGGGGGTGTCCGGATGGCCGGACTATGACCTTTGGCCGGACTCCCGGACTATGAAGATACAAGATTGAAGACTTAGTCCCATGTCCGGATGGGACTTTCCTTGGCGTGGAAGGCAAGCTTGGCGATACGATATGTAGATCTCCTCCCATTGTAACCGACTCTGTGTAACCCTAGCCCTCTCCCGTGTCTATATAAACCGGAGAGTTTTAGTCCGTAGGACGAACAACAATCATACCATAGGCTAGCTTCTAGGGTTTAGCCTCTCTGATCTCGTGGTAGATCAACTCTTGTACTACCCATATCATCAATATTAATCAAGCAGGAGTAGGGTTTTACCTCCATCGAGAGGGCCCGAACTTGGGTAAAAACATCGTGTCCCTTGTCTCCCGTTACCATCCGCCTAGACGCACAGTTCGGGACCCCCTACCCGAGATCCGCCGGTTTTGACACCGACACTCTCACTCGGGGGCCTAGCTGCAAATCCGTTTCACCTAAGTATTTGGAAATCCTACCGAGTGGCGAGCAAGCCTCTCACTCGGGGGCTTAGCTGCAAATGCGTTTTGCCTAAGTATTCGAAAATCCTACCGAGTGGAGAGCAAGCCTCTCACTCGGGGGCTTAGCTGCAGTCCAGTACTTGCCTAAGTATTTGAAAATCCTACCGAGTGGAGAGCAACTCTCCCACTCGGGGGCTTAGCTGTAGTCCAGTACTCGCCTAAGTGTTTGAAAATCCTACCGAGTGGAGAGCAACCCTCCCAGTCGGGGGCTTAGCTGCAGTCTAGTACTCGCCTAAGTGTTTGAAAATCCTACCGAGTGGAGAGCAACCCTCCCACTCGGAGGCTTAGTTGCAGTCCAATACTTGCCGAAGTGTTTGAAAATCCTACCGAGTGGAGAGAAATCCTCCCACTCGGAGGCTTAGCTGCAGTCCAGTACTCGCCTAAGTACGAAATTCATTCCGATCCGCAAGGACGACGGGGTGCAGGTCGACTGCTACCTTCTCCTTCAGAGCTACGGCACAAATACAATGTGCGCTCTACTAGGACGACGAGGTGCAGGTCGACTGCTACCTTCTCCTTCGGAGCTACGGCACAAATACAATGTGTGCTCTGCAAGGACGACGAGGTGCAGGTCGACTGCTACGTTCTCCTTCAGAGCTACGACACAAATACAATGCGCACTTCGCAAGGACGACGAGGTGCAATGTGCGCTCTACTAGGACGACGAGGTGCAGGTCGACTGCTACCTTCTCCTTCGGAGCTATGGCACAAATACAATGTGTGCTCTGCAAGGACGACGAGGTGCAGGTCGACTGCTACCTTCTCCTTCGGAGGTACGACACAAATACAATGTGCGCTCCATCCCGATCCGCAAAGACACAGGTCGACTGCAATCTGTACTCCATCCCTGCCTGTAAGAGCGATGAGGTGCAGGTCGACTGGGTTCCCCACCTTAGAGCTGCGTCACAAGCACTAAAATATATTCCGGGTGGAGACCAAAGTTCACTCGAAGGCAAATGCAGACATATTCAACGATAAGCCATGTTCAGATAACATCCTACAGATTTAGAAGTTCTCAGGCATCAAGCCTGTAAAAGTTTATCGGTTACAAATCCACTCGGCATTCCGAGGAAAATTTAAGACATCAAGCATATAAGTTTTTTACTCCTCGGGTGGAGGACTAGAAGGCGCGACAAACTGGTCCAGGTCGATTCCATCTGCAATCCGAGTGGCAGCAGCAATGAAGGTCTCCATGAAAGATTGGAAGTCATGCTTCTTGGTATTGGCCACTTTGAGGGACTCAGCTTGTCCTCTCGCGCATCTTTGCAGTGAAAACGGACCATGGACAGAGCAACATCAGCACCACACCTGGCAGAAGACTTTTTCCATTCCTGCACTCGACCTGGAACTTCATTCAGTCGAGTCATCAGAGACTCGAGGTCATTTTGAAGCGTCTCTCTCGGCCAGAGTGTCGTGTCGATTAGCAACACCGCAACCTTCAGTCGAGCGAGGTAGTCGACCACACCAGCAACACGAGACTCTAGTCGGAGCATGTTCATGGCAGCTTCATCCTTCACAAGAGAATTAATGGGGTCCAAGCCTGTCTCCACTCGACTGGTCTCTTCCTCGAAGTTTTGGCAGAATTCTGCAAACACAACTCAAAGACAAACCAGCAGTTCTATGATAAGTCAGTGATTACAAGTCAGTCGGGTAGGAGAGACTACCCTCAAGCATGATGATCAACTTCTTGGCGAGCCCTCCCAGATAAGCCTCCAGATCGTTCTTCTTCCCCACCAGTTCACTAGCCTTGTCACTTAGAGCTATCTTGTCATTCTTCTGACGGCTGACTTCCTTGTTGGTCGCGTCGAGAGGAGCTTTCAGATTGGCGTTCTCTTCTTCAAGTTTACCGACTGAAGCCAGCTTCTCTTCCGCAAGCTTCGTTTTGTCCAAAGCCGCCTTCTGCGCCTCAGCAAGTTCCTGGTCCTTCTTCTTCAGAGCCTCCTTCATTTTATCTGCAAAATGACAATGAGGTCAGAATCAAGAATGGGCCGAAGGATAAAAACAGTCGTCAAGTTCTCACCAATCATACCTTTTGCCTCATACTTCGCCTTCTGAAAGTTCTCCTGAACAAGCTTCAAGTCAAGGTCGAGCTGGATATGTTTGTTTTCCAACTCAGTATAACGAGCCACAAGCTCGCATGATTTCTGCAATGAGCCAGTCGGCAGACATCAAAGAGAGGTTGCTTCCAAGTGACTAAGAGAAAAACCGTAACGTTTGTAAGACTACAGTCGAATCAAAATATTCAACAGCAGTCTCGGGGACTACACCCATTGGGTGCACTCAGCGTGCCCCTACTGGTTCTACCGACTCGGTCCGATCAGTCGACCGAAAAGTGACAAAGAGGTTGTGATCCTAAGATCATAGCTAACTGCCAGCAGTTAGCCACGGTCTCATCATGATCGTTCAAAAAAAAGGTTCTTCAGACTACAACCGACTGCCAGCAGTCCACCGTAGTCTCGGGGACTACATCCAATGGGTGCACTCAGCGTGCCCCCACCAGTTCCAAAATTCCATTCGACATGGTCCGACCAGACCGAGTGAAAAAGTTGGAATAAAGAAATTCAAAATGCGAAGACTACAGTCGACTGCCAGCAGTCCACCATAGTCTCGGGGACTACACCCAGTGGGTTCACTCAGCGTGCCCCCACCAATCCAAAATTCAATCGACACACCCAGTGGGTGTACAGATACAAAGATCTTCGGAAAGAAAGTCTTCAGATAGCATATCCTAACAGAACAGGTGGTGAGCAACTAACTTGGACATTGCTCTAAAGGGCTGAGCTTGCATCATAAGCCGCTTGGCTGGCTTCCCGGATCGCCTTCACCTGCTCCATCATAATCCCCGCCTGGCGTATAGCCTCCTTAGCAACACCCGCTTGGCCCTCTGGGATGTGGTCTGTGGCGAAAAGGGAGGGCTGATCAGCAGTCGACGAAAAAGGCCGGACACTCGTCAGCGGCACAGCGAAGGACACGGAATGTCGAGTGACATTGCCTCCCTCTTGAACCAATGTCAGGCACTGGTGCAGTCGGAGTGGTCTTGCCAGCTGACGCCTTCTTATTCCTTCTCGCCCTTAGTGGCACCTCGTCGTCGTCATCAGGGAGATCAATGACATGAGGGGGAGCTATAGGAAAAATCCAAAGTTGAGATCAAAAATCCAATCGACCAAAAGTGAAACTACAGAAATCGTACCAAGGTTGGAAGTGACATTGTCTTTCATTTCCTATTCTTCATTCTTGGCAGAAGTCTCGGAGGTAGCAGCACTGTAGATTTCAGAAACCAGTCGATTATTCAATGAGTCGACCAAGAGTCTGTCCATGATAAACGAGAAAACACAAGTTCTGCTATTACCCAGAAATGGTAGGAATGGCCATTCTCATCTTGGGCAAGGCCTTCAGCGGCTTTGATGACTCCGCCCGCAGATGCTTCGGCGCTTTTTCAGTCGGCGCCGGAGAAGCCGTCCGAGGGCGCTTTGTCGACTGCACAACGGGCGCAATCGCTTTGCCGCGCACACTCGCGGGGTCGTGGGCGAGCTTGGATCGCCTTTCCGTGCGAGGAGGGTCGACTTCCTCCTCCTCGTCCTCGCTGGAGCAATCGTCATCCTCTTCCCCCTCACCATCAGATTGCCACTCCTCGTCACTTTCACCTCCGCTCGCCTCTCCCTCCTCGGCCTGCTCTTGCGCCCCGTTAGGCGTCGAATACATCTCAGTCGTGTCCTAGAAGACAACAAACAAGACAAAGGTCAGTCGACTGATTTTTATGCAAACAGAATGAGGAAAGCAAGATCACTATCAGAGGCGTAGAATCGGACCTTGTATACTTCGTATGATTGGTCGAGTGGAGGGATCCTCCTGGCTCCTCGAGGGTTGTCTTTGTTCCCTATAATGCTCGCCATCCACCTCTCCAGCGTGGCATCATCAATATCCTCCGGGTGGATCCGAGTGGTGTCCTCAGTGCCAAAATACAGCCACATCGGATGGTCTCGGGCTTGAAGCAGTTGGATGCGTTGTCGGAGGAAGACCTCCAAGAGGTCCATACCGGTCACTCCGTCACGGATGAGCTGGACGACACGCTCGACCAGCACCTTAACCTGCGCCTTCTACTCCGCAGCCACCTTCAAAGAGGAAGGCTTCCTCACTCGTTCCATGGAAAAAGGAGGGAGTCCGGTCGACTGCCCTAGCGTCGGTTGGTCTTTGTAGTAGAACCAGGTCGACTGCCATCCACGGACCGAGTCGGGAAGGATCATGGTCGGAGAGGAGCTTTTTCCTCTCAACTAAACCCCAAGACCCCCACACATCTGAATCACGTGTGCTCTCTCATCACTCGGATTGGCCTCTTTCACCATCTGGGAGCGACAGGTGAAGATGTGCTTGAAAAGACCCCAATGAGGCCGGCAACCCAAGAAATTCTCGCACAAAGACACATAAGCAGCGAGGTAAACGATGGTGTTGGGTGTGAAGTGGTGGAGTTGCGCCCCAAAGAAATTCAGAAATCCCCGAAAGAAAGGGTGAGGCGGCAAAGAGAACCCACGGTCGACATGAGTGGCCAAGAGAACGCACTCACCCTCCTGAGGTTGCGGCTCAGACTCCCTCCCCGGAAGCCGCGCCGATCCATGGGGGATCAGTCCTCCATTCCAGGTCGTCAAGATCCACTTGACTAATCGTCGAGCGGATCCAGTCGCCCTGGATCCAGCCCTGCGGCAGGCCGGCCCTCGACGAAGATCCGCCTCGACTGGTCTCTCTTCCCTTCTCCTTCGTTGTCGCCTTCTTGGCCCACTCCAAGGCCGCCGTCTTCTCTTTCACCATCGACACCGGTGAGACGCGCACGGGGCAGCGGCATGGTGGTGGAAGCGAACGCGGCAGATAAGTCTGGAGAAGAGAGGAGGAAATGAGAACGCACTGTACAAAAAAACCCCGTCCGACGCCTTATATGAGGTTACTTCGGAGTGACTGACTTGTAGGCCCGGGCGATCCTGTCAAATCCCGTAACAGTCGTGTGCGCGATACGAGGCGAAAAAGGTGGTGCGAAGATCAAGGCGTCCCTGCCTTATCCCATCCGATTACTACGGCCTCCTCCACCCCGCGCGCTTCCCGAAATTCGAATCCCGCTAAATCCGCGGGTTGCAGAATAACTCGTTAGACGAAAGATCTCCTCCGCTCTGTCACTCGGAGCTCTTCAAGTAAAAACTTCACTCGACGGATACAAAGAATGGATCAAGGCGACTGAAAAAAGAAGTTGGTGCCGTCACCTAAAGTTCATTGATCCAGAACAAGACATACTCATAGCACAAGAAATGGGTCGAAAGAGTTCTCAACTCCTTCCCCACTCAAATCTCGATCCATTCAGGTGCTAATGATGAAGCTATGTACCTAGGGTAGGGTCATGGACCTGTCCAAACTACCCTACCCAAGGACATCTCTAGAAGAAACCACCTGTCAATTGACTCAGAAGTGTTCCACTCGACAGACTCGAAGACACTCGACCATGAAGCCAACCACTCGACCATGAAGCCAACCACTCGACAGCCAGGAGATCTAAAGTCACTCTGCACGCCAACGGTCGGTCATTAAGTAGCTTTTATGGTCATCATAGTACTTTATTTGTGGCGTTACCAGTAACGCCCAATCTTAATGTATCTTAAACCCTGCATAACTGAGGACCGGAGGGGTCTGGCGGACTCTATATAAGCCACCCCCTTCGCAGTGTAAATGGTTCGCACCCCTGTAACTCATACACATATAATCCAGTCGACCGCCTCCGGACTCCGAGACGTAGGGCTATTACTTCCTCCGAGAAGGGCCTGAACTTGTAAATCCCTTGTGTATACAACTACTCCATATCTAGGATCTTTCCTCTCCATACCTACCCCCTATACTACTATCACACTTAGAACCATGACATCGACCATCCTGGTCCACCTGCCATGCACAAAATTATCCTGGTCTAACCCGGTCGTATCGCAGGCCCAACCTTCCCCACCGTAAGTTGTTCGGACGAAGGAACCATCATGACTTCGTTGAATTCCGCTTCTTCAAGAAAACTTACTGTACCTGCAATACTTCTACCACACGCGAAGATTGGACGGCACTGTAGCACGTCATATCACTGAAACCCACTAGGCCAAACTAGCCCGCCTAGGTCATCTATTTTGGAATAGAGGGAGTACGTCTCTGCACTGCTATGATTTTGTTTTGCACGTTCTCTGTACTTTTGCTATGATTTTCCTACCCTATGAACCAAATGAGGCCTGAATGTATGTCGACTATTGTCTGATCGATCGCTAAGCCTATAATTTTAGGAGCTAGGGCTATTGGTCGATCGACGAGGGATAAGTATAAGCATACCACGAGCTCATCAGCCCCAACGTTTCTCTTGGTGAGTGTTTTGCAAGTACTATAGCTGGCACAGTAGCTAGCCTACTAACACCAAGAATCATCAAGCAAGCCCTGCTGATATGATAAACAGTTCAAACTTACATCTAAGCATGCCATATATTACATCGAAAGCTGCTGAGGATACATCGGTTTCCATAACTCGGAGAGGGTTCGCATGATTCATTGCATGATTCACAATCAAAGAAAAGTAGCAAGATCCGCCCACACAAGAAAGTGCACTAGCCCTAAGATGGTTTGATAACACACATCGTTCTGGTAATTAAACACAGGGCAATGCAAATTACCCTGAAGGATTAGCGCGACCAACTATTTCTTGTCATCGATCTCTCGGGTAATGACCACAACACGGACAGCGACATGGGAATCGATTTCTGCGGCGATGTCCACGGGACTGACCGCGACATCGGAATCGATCTCTGGGGCGATGTCCACAGGATGGACAGTGGTATCGGAATCGATCTCCAGGGCGATGCCAATAGGACGGGCCACGACATCGGAATCATCAAGGACAACCACCGGCACCTGCACAACACTAACATATTAGCAAGCACATTGCAAATAATCAAAAACCACAACTATGGTAATAAGCCATTATTTTTTACCTTGTGCAGCTCACCGGGGGATCTCATCCCTCCGGGGGCCATCTCCTCGTCCTCGATGGGGGCCATCACCTTGCCAGGGGAATACTGCTTCTCAATGGCGACTATCTCCTCAAACTCGGTCTAGAGCCTCACATAGGTGGCAATCAGAGCTCCTGGGGTAGGCACGGTGGGGCCCTTGCTGTTCTTCCAACTTTCTTTGAGGAGTTCGTCCGCCAACGTCCTCAACTCTTTAGCCAGTGCTTGTTTCTTGGAGTTCTTCGTCTTCATGTGTTGGCCCGCCAACATGGTCAACTCGTTAGTCGGCGCTCGCTTCCTGGAGATCGTTGTCTCCAGTGGGTTGTCCGCCAGCAACTCTTTGCCTAGTACTCTAGGATCCATCAATGAACTGACAAACAGAAAGCAATCGAAAGGAAACCACAATCTCAATGAAAACGGGAAAAGAATAGGATGTGAGAATCGGTCGGTGGTTCGCCAAAAGAAGATTATTGGAATGAAAATATAGCCGCATAACTGATTTGCCCACCTTTCCTTCGTCGGTAGAGAAGAAAAATGGCAGAAGTAGCCTGGAGTGAGGTTTTCTTCAAGAAAGGGAAAAAGGGCTTGAACGAGCGTTCCAATGAAAGCATGGTTGCTTCGTCCAGTCCAACTTGGAGGCCACCTTACCACTACTGGTAAAGGTGTGGGTTTTGTGATATGACGGGTCATGACGGCCACACCGGGGTGACAGGTGAGTCTCGACTGTAGCACCTCGCTGTGATTTGGTGGACGGCACGAGGGCCCGGATGCTTTGAAATGTCATTAACTTGATTTTAGTCTCTTTAGTATTTGGATCCAAGCATGGATGATGCTAACAAGTTTTAGTCCCACTACTTTTAGTCATGAGACTAAAATGTATCAAAGCACTCTCTCAGGTTGGTCATAGTGGGGAGTAACTTAGACTAGTGTCATGCATATGACATTAGTGTAAGTGACTACCTCCATAGTGCAAAGTAACATAGTAGTAGTATCATAGATTGCTTCATTTATTATCTCATAGACTCATTTTGCCTCGGAAAGCGCTATGTTACAGTAACATATTAATTTACCACAAGCACCTCTTTCCTCATTAAATACTTGCCACATTAGCAAAATTGCCTTGCGATGTGTTAAGTTACTACCTAAGTTACTCCTACTATGGCTAGCCTCAATATTGTGCACCGCGACCAAGGCAAAGAGGAAAACGCGAGAACTACGTAACTAATGCATGAGTTTAATTAGGGTAGTTTTGTAAAGTATGAGATACATTCCTCCAATCGCAAAATCCCTTGGTTCATGAGATTTGAGATTTGAGCCCTATAAACCGGAGGGGAGGGGGTACTGCACATGGTGTAGTCTAGTCACTTGTTTTTTTTTGAGCCAAAGTCTAGTCACTTGTTGAAATCTCCAGAAAGGCAAATACTCCTTTCTGGTTTACAGGTCTATACTACTCCCTCCATCTAGGTGTGTAAGTCATCTTACGAAAACCAAATAGTCCCAAAACACTTATGCGCGGTGCATTAACTTCTACCTTGTTTCTTATTTCTTGACATACGTATCAACCAATAAGAGATGAGAGGTGTGCATGCTTTTAATGACTTGCAATGGCTAGTTCATAGCATGTAATGCTATTAATTAGCAAATAAACATTGGTGACCAAGGAGGAAACAGTGCTAAGCGCGTGGACCTATGCAGAATGAGTATCAACCAATGGATAATGGAGTTTAATTGTTAAACAATAACAATTTTGTCTCATGCAAGAGCCTGGCTAGTACTCCAAGGAACCGCACCACGCGAGCGTTCGCAACTGTCACGTTCGGTTTGCACTTGGCTCTTCACCTCTTTGAGAAGACGAACAATGATGTTACTCCTACTTCTACAGTATCGAATCCACTGGTGCATGTCCGTCCACCTCGTGCGGGAGGGATAGCGTGTATCGAAAGCTTCTACTTACTGCTCCTTCCTTGGCGTCCATGACAGGTGGGCCCAACAGGTGGTTGGCCCACCTGTCATGCAGCCAAAGGCAGGTGCAGTTAAGGCACCGGAGCTCAGTCCGCGAGGGAGAGGGCGTCGTAGTAATAAAATTTCTCGGGCTTGTATGAGTTGACGCGACACATCAAAGCACTGCATTCGATAAAACTCTTTTTACACATTTCAAATGGGCTACTTCGTATGTAGGAGTAGACATATTATGCTTCGTATGTACTCCCTCCGTTCCAAAATATAAGTCTTTTTAGAGATTTCACTAAGAACTGGAGTACATACGAAACAAAATGAGTGAATCTACACTCTAAAATATGTCTATATACATCCGTATGTAGTTTGTAGTGGAATCCCTAAAAAGACTTACATTTAGGAACGGAGGGAGTAGTCACTTGTTGCAATCTCTAAAAATACTTATATTTGGAAACGGAGGGAGTACAACGCATGCATGCATGCCGTGACTTTCCTTTTGATACTTGCATGTGTTGATTTGATGCACCTTGCCAAATTTTGACTATAAATTTAACTAAACAAATTTTCATGCATGTCACAAAAAATCACGGGGCTGTTTGGATTGTGACTATGTTTGTCTTATGTTGCCACATTATTTTTCCCACACTTGCCACACTTGCCTAACCTGAGTTGCTCAAATTGTTAGACACACTTTGGCTTGCCTAAGGGAATCTTGCCACAATTTTTGTGTCTATGACATGTGGGGTTCACTGCTAATAAAAAAAATCTTGTCTTAGGTGTGGCTAATAAAAAAGACTTATATTTAGGAACGGAGGGAGTAGAAAATATAAATAATAATGCATGTTGGGGCAACCCACATTTCTGCTAATTTTAGCCGTGGGCTTGTTCACAATTTTTATGAGGGGGTGGTTGTTCATTTAATGGAGGGACTTGTAGTACTACCAGACTTGAACGATACAAAGTGCGACCTGGCACACCGTAACACCACTTGAAACAAGCGGGTAGCTATCTCAAAAAACAATCAACCACTAAAAAACCGTGACCTGGCATATAGTATAGTACACAATTTTAAACGATTGTTTTGATGGAGTGAAAAAGGAAAACTACCCCACTACTTATATATAGGCCGGAACCTTCGCGCTTGCTTGCTAGGGCTGCTCTATTCACACACTCTCATCCTCTCTAGATCTAAACAAGATAGGGGTAGTAACCCTGTCTTTCTCCCTTCAAAAAATACTGGCTTTCTATCCTCACCGCTGGTTACAGATCCGGACGTATCCCCCTCCGCCGGTGAAGGGGAGGAGGGGCAGCGTTTAGGCCGTCGTCGACAGCGAGGGAGGAGACCCACTGCCGGCCGCACCGTTATCTCTGGCCGAGCGCCGGCGCGGGAGGTCCTCCGATCCCTTCGTCGTTGCCTGTGGGCGGATCCGGCCTCCCGCCGCCCACCTATCCACATCCCGATGACCTTCAGGTATATCTTCGTTCGAAACCGCCTTAGCTCTACTTCCCCACCTTGCTACGTCGCTGCATGTGCATCATTTTCTACCTCTCAGCCCCTCTCGATCGAATGGTCCAACGTCACCTATTTTTTTCTATTGTTAGAGGTAAAGCTACTTCATGGAGTCGAATCTTGTACTCCCTCCGTCCGAAAATACTTGTCATTGAAATAAAGTGGGGGTGGGGGAATTTAGTATGTACATTGGACTTGGTATAAACAGGAAGGAAATGGGATGAAAGTAGTACAGACTGGTCATCCAACCGGTCTCTTGGTCGAAAAGGGAAATATAGGGGTAACGCTGTACAAAGTGGTATGACCAGGACTAGATTTGCTATCCACACATAGGAGTAGGTGGCTAGAGTGAACAAAAATGGGACCAACCCAGATATGTTTCTTGGATGTTTGTTTCTCGGGGCAACAAACTATGAATCACCACTTTATGCCCCTGTTTACGTACATGGTGCTGTACTGCTGGTGCACCCACTGTCCCATGCCCTTATACCAAATATTTAGGCTCCGGTCGGAATAAAGGGGCAGAAAATATAGGTCTTGATGAAAATAGAGGAATAGGAAAGGAATGTAGGTATAAAACTATGGAACAGCAAACCGGAGGAAACTCTCAAGAGAATGTGTTTGGATGGACTACAAAATCTACATATTTGTTTTTTTAGAGTAGCATGCTTGGCAGTATGAGATGCTATTTGTTTATTCAGCTGCACAGTGACTACTCTTATCCTCACCTCACGTACCACACATAGGTTGATTTTTTTATTCCGGCAAACACAACACAGCAACCTGTCTAACGCATGGCAGTGAGCGCCTGCCTCGGGCTTCCGCCCAAAAAATGAGCAGCGCGTGGATGTTTCTAATTCGATGGAATCAGTACTACCAGACCAGCTTTCCTATGAAATACTATTCACCTTTCCCATGTTCCGAACGGTTGGAAGGGAAAGAATACGATAGGAATTGTGTTCCTACAAAAATCCTGCACCAAACCTGTGAACCGAACGCAACCTTAGCTATTCTTAATATAATGTCCCTGGTAAAAATGAAGCCATGCCACTGTTTTTGCCTGTAATTGTTTGAGACTGACAAGTTTAGCCAAATGTTTTTGCCTGTAATTGTTTGAGACTCTGACTGTGTCCTCTGTGCCTTTTTGTGCAAACAGGGATATCCAATTCACCTGGTTGCTGTTGTGACCTTTTGGTGCACTGCACAAAACTCTTCTTAAAAGAAGTGACTTTTGTGCTATTTAACTGGAATGTCAGATGGAACAGTTGGTTCATTTTGGTGGAACTGCACAAAGGGAGATCTGTGTTCAGATCCTCATCATCCATATTGGCGCCATAACCTTCCTTTAGGTAAGAATGATATTCAATGCATGTGTTCATCTCTATTTTTGACTGCCATGAGAAAATAATGCTATTTTTTACTAGTACACTTGTACTCCCTCACTAACAAAACCAATTCTGATTTAGAGGGCCAATCATGTACTTGGTTTAACCAACTGGTGAGGAGAAAGAGGAACATAGCATGAAGAGGAAGAAGAAGAAGAATAAACAGTGCCAAGGCAATCTTGCTGAAGCCAGAGGCCTCAGTCGAGGCTATTCAAGGGCTCCGGCAACAACTACCTTACATGTGAGACGATCCTCCAGGGAGCCCTTCCACTTCTGTTGTCTCACTTAATTAATTAGGAGCACTTAAGTACCACTACTTTATTACTGCCTAATTTTCCTGTTGGAGTTAAACAAATCTTTAGTAGGACCCTATGTTGAATCATGTACGTGTGAATGTTTGTCTATGGAGGTGAATCATGTGGTGGAGCAGGGTGGGAATATTATTAGTGTCATGACATAATAGTGCTATTGTTTTGCATGTCAATTTATTGCCATTTGTTCAATGAGGCAATGTTTTGCTTATTGTCCATCATGAATTTGATGCTACTGTTTAAGTAATATGCTAATGTCTTCCTATCCTTTCTCACTAAGCTAATGAAGGTTTCACCTTGTTCCACCTTGTGCAAACAGGGATCATGTTGTGCCAATCATACATTTTAGTGGAACTACACAAGACAATACAATGAACTGTATCCCAGCCAGTGCTTTAACTCTGCTGGAAGTTCTTGATAATCTTTCAATATAATCTCAGCACTGGTAAAAAAGAGTGATTTCAACCATACATTTGAAGTGCACAAAAATATATACTATTGTGTGATTCCAGTAAGTGCTTTATCATCTCTTATGGGACTACATGAATAAGCTTTTTTTTCTAAGGTTGGTACGGGCCTAAGGCCTTCATCCATATTAGTTTGCTGTCATCTCTATTTGTATCGTGCTACTGTCATGAGAAACTCCTTTATCTTTGCACTTTTAAGTTTTGCAACCTATGATAAATGGCAATGCTTTGAGTGTTGAGTTGAGCTAATTGGCGCTGATTAAATAAACTAATACCTCTCTTTAAGCAAGACTACTATGTTGCTAACTTTACCCATTAAGATAATGAGGGTGCTTCTATTTGTTAGTGTATGTTTCATCAACTAGTCCCACTATTATAGTAATCTCACTCTCTCAATATATGTGCCAACAGGGATGCTCGATTTTGGTGGAACTGCACAAAAACTTTGGGTGCTTCATTGCCTCGACAGCTTCCGTCCTTGCCTGTCAGTCGCTAATCTCCGCTTGCTTTCTTCCTTTGCTGTCAGTCGCTTGGCTTATCTCGGTTTCCAGTCAAAGAAATTGTAATTGATATGCTACCTCACACCGGTTGGTACTTGTCTTTATCCTCATTATTGTGCCTGTCATATGTATTGGTAATTTGGTATTGTGCTACTGTTTGCCGATTTCATAAAGGAGTAATTTGGAGCCTGAACTCGCAGGCAAATCATTACATCGGGTGATTTCAGTAGAACTGCACAAAATGATCAGATGGACAGGTACTTATGCTACTGCTATGTACTCCAAAGTTCACTCAGACAAGCATCGATGTTGACAAGAAGTGCCTATATTCATTCGAGTATCAACCGGCGTCAACCAATTGTCAAACTCCAAGTATTAGGAGAGTGAACGCCAAAAATATTGCTTGGTGCATAGCCCAGAAAAACGCAGTCCAGTCTTTGGTCCCAACTTGTGCCTTTTGGTTATCGGCACATATGGTAGCGAACTATATGCCATGGAGTCTAAAGATTCCAGACAAGTTGGTTGACGCGTATATTCATCTGGGACTATACGCCAAGGATGCTCCATTTCAGTTGAACTGCACAAAAAATTTGGGTGGTTCATTTTCTCAACCGCCTCCTTTCTCGTCTGCAATGTAGAATTTTGGCGAGATACAGGACCAAGATGAGCCAGTAAACTAGTTGGATGAAAGTAGTGTCCAAGTTTCTCAAACCTCCGTCGGCACGAGGCCACTATTTGAGGATAAACCTACAAGCAAAGTTCAAATTGTCTGTGCTGCCTCTTATGTACTCGAAAGTTTACTCATACAAGAACTAATTTTAGCAAGAAGTACCTCTGATTGAACACCATTTACCAGTCTATACGCTAGGTAATTAAAGTTCGTCCATGGATCATATTGGCTGTGATCTCAATCATTTTGATGCATAAACATACTAAACATATGTATATCTGAATCTTTTTGTGAATTATGTATGAATATTGCCGTGTGATCTATCAATCATTTCGATGCATAGATATGCTGATCTTGTGTATATATGAATCTTTTGAGTTGTTGATAGTGAATGTTGGCTATGAATATGAACGTGTCCTGTGAACCTGAGTTTGATATGAATTGCAACAGAACCAGTTATAACCCTTCTCCTCCTTTCAATCTGCGACTCCACTGCCGCGTTTTCCCATCTCTGAGTCGTTCCCGTCCGGGGACTCGCCGTCGTCCACCGCCTCGCTGTGTTCTGTGCGGCGTGGTCAACAAACGAGAGTCATCGGAAGTGGACTGTACGTGGAGAGCCTGACGGCTGGGACCCACGATGTCCATGGTCGCACGCAAGGAAAGTTCCTCCTCATTAAGCTAAAAAAAATGTTTCCTCCACCTGACAGCTGAGACCCACCGACTGTATCTTCGCACGGAAGGAAGTGCCTCCTTGTTTTGCGAAAAAAATTATTCATCCCGTTGACAGCTCAGACCCGCCAGATTTGGTGACTGACTTGTGGGCCTGCTAAGCGGACGTGTACGCACGGCTTTGTCAACTTAATCAACAAATGATTCTAGCAGCTGGACCGTTGGATGTTAATCCAACAGCCGTGCTCCTTCTTCAACCTCTGTTCTTGCTCCTGTCTCCCGTGGGCGGCACCGCGGCTGTGCTGCCGCACACCCGAACCAGTGAAGTTTCCCACTCCTCTCCATCTGCGACTCCACTGCCCCGTCTTCACATCTCTGGGTCGTTCCAGTCTGGGTGCACTCGGCACGGTGTGGTCAACATGGTCAACAACCGAGAGTCATCGGAAGATGACTGTACGTGAGAGGCTGATAGTGGGGACGCACCATGCCCATGGACGCATGCATGCAACGGAACGCGGCGAGGTCAACGTGGTCAAGGAACGACTTCCATCGGAAGTATACTGTACGTCGAGAGTCACAGCTGGGTCCACAGCCGCAGCAAGTAAGTGCCTCCTTATTACGCGGAAAATAATGATTCCTCCAACTGACAGCAGGGACCCACTGGACGGGCCACCGTATTTTGCGAAAATAAACGTTTGCCCCCTGACT
>NC_041383.1:774220067-774237307 GCF_002162155.2 Triticum dicoccoides
TGGACCCACCGGAAGTGCCTCCTTATTACGCACAAAAAAAAGAATACTCCCCCTGCTAGCTGGGTCCCACCTTGGTGGGAGGCTGACTTGTGGGCCTACTAAGTTGACGGGGACGAAGGGCTTTGTCAACTTAGTCAATATGAACGATCCTAGCTCCAGTGACCGTACGATGTCCATCCAACGCCCCTAGTGCTTCTTCAACCTCTGGTCTTCTTGCTCCAGCCGCCCAAACCAGCGCCGGTCGTGCCTCATGCTCCTGCCTCCCGTGGCCGGCTGTGCTGCCGCGGAGGACTCACCTCCCCCTACTATTCCCACGCTGGCCAGGCCCTGCGGCGATGGCAGCCTCACACCACAGCTGAACCAGTGAACCCTCGTACTCCTCTCCGCGCGTGCATCCACTACCGCGTCTTCCCCGGCTCCGTGTTGTCCCCTTCCTAGGCCTCGCCGTCGTCCACCGCCGGGGTGCTCTCCGCGCGGCGTGGTCAACATGGTCAAGGAACGACTTCCATCGGAAGAGTACTGTACATGGAGAGGCTGACAGCCGGGTCCACGGCCACAACCCAGTTTTTTTGTGATTTGCCAAGTAATTCGGTTTGTCAGGCTTGTTGGGATGCAAATCTTTCAAGACGAGGAGAGCTTCGATTCGGCTGGCCGTGAAAATGGCCCATCAGTAATGAGATATGGGTTGTACATTTTTAAAACACATCAAAGCGGCAATTAGTATCAAATATCTTTTTTTTCATTTCGAGATTTTAAATTACATTAATTTTTATGCGTGGAGAATTTGTTGGTTTTATATTGATATACATTTAGTTTTAAATTCAGTTTGAATGTGAGTTGAAATTTTGGGATTAAAAACAGTTCGGACCGCAGCGAAGTATGCAAAATTTCGTATAATTTTTTAACCGTGGCCACAATATGGGTTGTAATGCTAACAAAAAGAATATGGGCTCCAAAGAAAACCTTAAGAATTAGCAAATGGGCTGTAAATTATTCGAAATAATGTCAGATGGGATGTATGATGTTTTCCACAGATTTGAGGCTTTCCTAAAAAAAGGTTGACGCACAAGCAGTGACTGTTGGATGGCCATCCAACGGCCCCCGTGCTTCTTCAATCTCTGCTCTTCCTGCTCCAGCCGCTCAAACAAGCGCCGGTGGGACTGCCTGCTCCCACCTCCCCGCGGCTGGCTGTGATACCGCGCAGGCATCATCGGCCCACCGTACTCCCATCGCTGGCCTAGCCATCCCTCTACTCACCCACAACTGCTGTTATTCTCCGGCGACGGCAGACAAACCAGTAAACCCTCGTTCAGTCATACTGCCCTCCGCGTGGGAAACAACTACTGAGTCTTCCCTGCCTCCGTGTTGTTCCCTTCCTAGGCCTCGCCGTCGTCCACCACCCTGGTGCTCTCGGCGCGGCCTGGTCAACATGGTCAACGACCGACATGCATCTGAAGTGGACCGTACGTGGAGAGGCCGACAGCTGGGTCCACAGCCGCATACAAGGAAATGCCTCCTTATTACGCGCAAAATAATGATTTCTCCACTTGACATTGGGGACCCACCGAAAGGGCCTCTATATTTGGCGAAAAAAACATTACCGCCGCTGACAGCTCGGACCCACCAGCTATATCTTCGCACGCAAGGAAGTGCCTCCTTATTACGCACAAAAAAAATGAATACTCCCCCTGTTAGCTGGGACCTAGTATAGTGGCAGGCTGACTTGTGGGCCTACTAAGTTGACGGGGACGGAGGGCTTTGTCAACTTAGTCTATATGCACGATTCTAGCTCCAGTGACCGTACGATGTCCATCCAACGGCCGTAGTGCTTCTTCAACCTCTGGTCTTCTTGCTCCAGCCGCCCAAACCGGCTGCGATGCGGGGGAGGCCTCACCGCCCCCTACTACTCCCACCACTGGCCAGGCCATCCCTCTACTCACGCACACCCCCTGTTATTCTATGGCGACGGCAGCCTCACACCGCAGCGAACCAGTGAACCCTGGTACTCCTCTACGCGTGGGCATCCACTGTCGCGTCTTCCTCGGCTCCGTGTCGTCCCCTTCCTAGGCCTCGGCGTCGTCCACCGCCCTGGTGCTCTCGGCGTAGCATGGTCAATGTGGTCAAGGAACGGCTTTCATCGGACATGGACTGTACGTGGAGAGGCTGACAGCTGGGTCCACAGCCGCAGGAAGGAAGTGCCTCCTTATTACGTGCAAAATAATTATTCCTCCACCTGACAGCGAGGACCCACTGGACGGGCCACCATATTTCACGAAAAAAACATTTCCCCCTGACTGTTGGGACCCACCAGCTACATCTTCGCATGCAAGGAAGTGCCTGACTGTACCCACCTGGTCGAAGCGTACGTAGCGTTGTCATTCTGGTCGCGAACGTGTACGTACATACTGGTCGATGTAGAGGCGCGTATGTGTCATAGATGTAGAGGCGCGCACGTGTTGTAGTAGAGGCGTGCACGTAGCATGTACACATACGTACAGCAGCGAGGGTACAAGAAAGAAAATACGGCCACGTACGTACATACGGGTAGGGTCTCGAACGCCTACTCGCGCATATGTACATGGCTGGGTCGGAACGGAGAAACAACATCGTCGTCGTGTTCATGGGGAGCCAACCGGCTAGGTAGGAACGGAATGCGTTGTCGTGTTCATCGGGAGGCCTTGGACGGAACAGGCGATGGAAACGAGGCCTGGCGTACCGCACAACGGAGGAAACGGCCTTGTGTTCGACCGGCCATGTTCGAAACGGGGTCCTGTTGATCGGGAGGGGCCTGGCGTACCACAAAACGGAGGAAAATGACCTCCTACGGTCGAAACGGGGGTCCTGTTGATCGGGAGGGGTGTGGCGTACCACAAAACGGACGAAACGGACTTGTGTTGGAGCGCTACGGTCGAAATGGGGGTCCTGTTCATCGGGAGGGGTGTGGCGTACCACAAAACGGACTTGTGTTGGAGCGCTACGGTCGAAATGGGGGGGAGGGGTGTGGCGTACCACAAAACGGGACTCCACGGGATACTGTTCATCTCCACCATCGACATCCTCCAGCCTCCACGAGCTACCGTTGACCTCCTCCAGCCTCCACGGGCTCCTGTTCATCCAGCCTCCACCGCGCGCTACTCCATTGGCTACTGTTCAACCACCCCTCCACGGGCACCCCTCCACCGTCTACTGTTCATCCAGCCCTCCACATCACGGGGTCCTGTTCAACCACCCCTCCACGGCCACCCCTCCACCATCTACTGCTCATCCAGCCCTCCACACCACGGGTTCCTGTTCATCCAGAGGCAACGCCACCGCTCACTGTTCATTCAAACCCCCCGCAACACTCACTGTTCATCCAATCGATCGGCTTCGGTTAGCAGCAGTAGCGAAGGAATCACTCCATTGGGTTCAGTTAATAGCCATCGATCGATCGCTCGGGTTCAGTAACGCGTAGCCTGCAGTGCAATCGCTCGAGTTCAGTTAGAGCCCAACGCCTCGCTCGGGTACATTTAGACCCAACGCCTCGCACACATGCACGTACGTACGAGAGAAACACGCATCGCTCCGCCCCCGACCTCCCATCGTAACCGGCAACTCCCCGATATTTTCCTCCCCCTCGCTTCTACCATGGTTGTTTTCATCATGGACGGCCCAAAGAATGTCATGCAGCTGCGTCTCCGGCCCGCTCAGGATGAAAAGCCCATTTTCTGTCATGATTTTTTTTCATAGAAGTAGGAGCCCACCACATCTATGATGATACCAGGTTTTGTCACAATTATCATCATAGAAGTGTCATATGTATGACAGAAAAAAAATTTGTTCGGCCCAAAATGTCACGGATGTGTCTTTTTTTCTAGTGTATGTTCTGAGATTGATGTTGCTATGACTTTGCTATGCTTAATACTTTTCACTAGGGCCCGAGTGCCATGATTTCAGATCTGAACCTATTATGTTTTCATGAATATATGTGTGTTCTTGATCCTATCTTGCAAGTCTATAGTCACCTATTATGTGTTATGATCCGACAACCCTGAAGTGACAATAATAGGGATACTTCTCGGTGATGACCGTAGTTTGAGGAGTTCATGTATTCACTATGTGTTAATGCTTTGGTGCGGTTCTCTATTAAAAGGAGGCCTTAATACCCCTTAGTTTCCGCTAGGACCCCGCTGCCACGGGAGGGTAGGACAAAAGATGTCATGCAAGTTCTTTTCCATAAGCACGTATGACTATTTACGGAATACATGCCTACATTACATTGATGAATTGGAGCTAGTTCTATATCACCCTATGTTATAACTATTGCATGAGGAATCATGTCCGGCATAATTATCCATCACTGATCCATTGCTTGCGAGCTTTTCATATATTGTTCTCCGCTTATTTACTTTTCCGTTGCTACTGTTACAACTGCTACAAAAACCCAAAAACATTTATCTTTACTTTTGCTTCTGTTACCATTATTATCATACTACTTTGCTACTAAACACCATGCTGTAGATACTAAGTTATCCAGGTGTGGTTGAATTGACAACTCACCTGCTAATACTCAAGAATATTCTATGGCTCCCCTTGTGTCGAATCAATAAATTTGGGTTGTACTTCACCCTCGAAAGCTGTTGCGATCCCCTACACTTGTGGGTTATCAAGACTAATTTCTGGCGCCGTTGCCTTGGAGCATAGCTCTATTCTCTGAGTCACTTGGGATTTATATCTGTTGATCACTATGAAGAACTTGAAAGACGCTAAGACCAAGATTTTGCCCTCAACTACGAGGGGAGGTAAGGAACTGCCATCTAGCTCTGCACTAGATTCTCCTTCCGTTATTAGTAGGCTTGTGACACCTTAAACTGCTACTGCTATGAATTCTGATATGTCGCATGTTATTGATGATGCCACTTCAGCAATGCATGATGAAATTACTTCTTTGCGTGATACTACTTTGCCATTAGGTGAATTTCTAGATGAACAACTTGCTAGAGTTAGGGGGAATGAAAATATTGAAGAACCTATTATTGATGATAGTGATGATGAACGTTCCCCCAATGATTATGTATTACCTGTTGTTCCTAAGGGTTATGTTATGAATGAAGCAGCTGCTATGGAAATTCTTGCTTGCAATGATAGAAATGATCTTAAAAAATTATTAGCTAAATGGAAGCAGCAGTCTCTTAATGATAGAATGAAACCCGATCCTGCTTTTGCTACTTCACCTATCTGTGTTACTGATAAGGATTATGAATTCTCTGTTGATCCTGATATTATTACTTTAGTTGAATCTGATCCTTTTTATGGCCTTGAATCTCAAACCGTTGTAGCACATCTTACCAAGTTGAATGATATATCCACCCTGTTCACTCATGATGAGAAGTCTCGCTGTTTATACATCCATAAGATATTTACGTTCTCATTAAAGGGTGATGCTAAGACTTGCTATAATTCTCTTGCTCCTGGTTGTGTGCGTAGTCCCCAGGATATGATTTATTACTTCTCTGCTAAATATTTCCCTGCTCATAAGAAACAAGCTGCCTTGCGGGAAATATATAATTTTGTGCAAATCAAAGAAGAGAGTCTCCCACAAGCTTGGGGGAGGCTTCTCCGGTTACTTAATGCTTTGCCTGATCATCCTCTTAAGAAAAATTAAATACTTGATATCTTTTATAATGGACTAACCGATGCTTCCAAGGACTACTTGGATAGTTGTGCTGGTTGTGTTTTTAGGGAAAGAGCAGTCGACGAAGCTGAAATATTATTGAATAATATGTTGACTAATGAAAATAATTGGACTCTTCC
The DNA here is from genome assembly GCF_002162155.2 of Triticum dicoccoides. NCBI lineage: Eukaryota > Viridiplantae > Streptophyta > Magnoliopsida > Poales > Poaceae > Triticum > Triticum dicoccoides. The sequence continues at coordinate 774,225,861 of NC_041383.1, forward strand.
TGAGCGAATTCTTGAAGTAATTCCTGCACCAGTTGAGCCAACTCCTGAGTCTATTCCTAAATCCACTCCGAAGAAGAGAGGTGTTTTATTTCTCAGTCCTGAAGATATGCAAGAGGCAAAGAAGTCAATGAAAGAAAAAGGTATTAAAGCTGAAGATGTTAAGAATTTACCACCTATTGAAGAAATACATGGTCTTAATTTACCGCCTGAAGAACCACATTGTCTTGATAACCCGACACAGGTAGTAAAGGTAAATTCTCTCTATAGATATGATAAAGTTAAAATAACCTCTAATAAATTTCATAGGCCATGCATAGATGAATTTGATGACTTTATGTCTAGAAAAGAAAGTTTTAATGCTTATGTTGGTAGAGAGTTAAAGAATAATGCTTTCGAGATAGGACGCGTAGGTGATAATCTGGCTAGAGTTAAAGATGAACTTCACCGCGTTAGCAAATATGCTTCTATTGTTGCTACTCAAGCTGAGCAAGTACTCAAAGGTCAAAATGATTTGCTTAATGAATTGAATAATAAAAATGACTTTGTCGCTAGAGTGACTACTAGAACTGGTAGAATGACTCAGGAACCTTTGTATCCTGAAGGCCACCCTAAGAGAGTCGAGCAAGATTCTCAGAGAAATAATTTAGAGGCACCTAGTTCTTCTAAGAAGAAGAAAAAGAAAAACGATAGAACGTTGCATACTTCTAGTGAACCTACTGTAGACACACCTGAGAATCCCAATGATATTTCTATTTCTGATGCTGAAACACAATCAGGTGATGAACATGAACCTAGCGATAATGTTAATGATAATGTTCATGTTAATGCTCAACCTAGCAAAGATAATGATGTAGAGATTGAACCTGCTGTTGATCTTGATAACCCACAATTAAAGAATCAACGTTATGATAAGAGAGATTTTGTTGCTAGAAAGCACGGTAAAGAAAGAGAACCATGGGTTCAGAAACCCATGCCCTTTCCTCCTAAACCATCCAAGTCAAAGGATGATGAGGATTTTGAGTGCTTTGCTGAAATGATTAGACCTATTTTCTTACGTATGCGCTTAACTGATATGCTTAAAGTAAATCCTTATGCTAAGTATATGAAGGATATCATCACAAATAAAAGAAAGATACCAGAAGTTGATATTTCCACCATGCTTGCTAATTACACTTTTAAGGGTGGAATACCAAAGAATCTTGGAGATCCGGGTGTTCCAGCTATACCATGCTCCATTAAAAGAAATTATGTCAGAACTGCTTTATGTGATCTTGGAGCCGGTGTTAGTGTTATGCCTCTCTCTTTATATCGTAGACTTGAATTGAATAAGTTGACACCTACCGAAATATCTTTGCAAATGGCTGATAAATCAACTGCTATACCTGTCGGTATTTGTGAGGATGTGCCTGTTGTGGTTGCAAATGTCACTATCTTAATGGACTTTGTTATTCTTGATATTCCCGAGGACGATAGTATGTCTATTATCCTTGGTAGACCTTTCCTTAATACTGCAGGGGTTGTTATTGATTGCAACAAAGGCAATGTCACTTTTCATGTTAATGGCAATGAGCATACGGTACACTTTCCGAGGAAACAATCTCAAGTTCATAGCATCAATTCTATTAAAAAAGTTCCAACTATCATTTTTGGAGATTTTGAATTTCCTCTCCCTACTGTCAAGAAAAAGTATGATATTCTTATTGTTGGGGATTTTCATATCCCCGTTGAGGTAACTTAGTGTTATTCGAAATTTCTCCGGTTCCGTGCTATTCGGAATGAGTTTGTTAACAAGACTTCATCAACCTTGTTAGTAGGTTCATTTTGATAACCACGAGATGGATGAAACTAGAAGGCACAACCTTCTGTACCCTCTCTTTACTTTTTGGTATTTAGAGTAAATAAAGCAAATATAGTTTTATCCGTCTGTTTTTTGAATTATCCGTGCAATAAAAAATAGTCCAAAAATAAAAGTGCTCCAAATGCCCTGCAAATTTAGTATGATTTTTTTTGGAATATTTAAGGATTTTAGGCACTGAAAACACTGCAAAGGGGCAAGCACCAGGCCACGAGAGAGGAGGGCGCCCCCCCCAAGGCGCGCCCCTGTCTCGTGGGCCCCTGGTGGCTCCCCTCCACTTATGCCAGCACCCACACACTCCATCTTCTACCCAAAAAAATCTCCATCCAGCTCAAGCACGAGTTCTAGCTCATTTTGCTGTCATTTTCGATCTCTTAGCTCAAAGCTCCATTCACAAAACTGCTTTGGGAGATTGTTGCTTGGTATGTGACTCCTCCATTGGTCCAATTAGTTTTTGTTCTAGTGCTTTATTCTTTGCATATCCTTGTTGTCTTGGTGACCCTGTTCTTGAGCTTGCATGTTAAATTTTTGAGGTTCCAAGCAATTCCAATGCATGATATGGGCTCTAGGCACTTGTAGGAGTAGTTGCTATCAATCTTGTTTAGTTTTATGCAGTTTTATTTTGAAGTTACTAAAATTTCAGAAATTTTCAGAAAATGTTGAGGAAACTTTTGAGGGGCTCTTCTAGCCAAAGCTCCCAAGAAAAACAAGCTAAAGAGAAGGAAAGGGCCAAGTATAATCTGCCTCGCTTAACGGAAGTACGACCGTGTGAATGGCCATGTGATGATTTCTTGATAGAGGCTGGAATTTATGAAGACTTTTATGCTTTAATCGAGACTGCGGACCTCACTGGTTTCATCAATGACCGAATTGATCAGTATCTCTTACTCATCAATACTTTCATGCAAAACTTTTATTTTTATCCTAAGAAGTCACCGCCTGAAGTATCATTTTATTTATATGACGAGTTCAAAGAAAGGTCTTTACGTCATTTTTGCACGGTATGTAGGATACCTTATGAGGGAGAACTAGAAGAACCCCATCGTGAAGATGTGGATGGCTTTGTTAATATTATTGCTGTAGAAGAGCCAAAGAAGGGTTCCGAAGCAAAAGTCTCTAGCATACACTTTCCTATTTTACGCTACTTTGCCATATTTGCTAGTAGATGCTTGATTGGTCGTGGGAATAGTGGAAACTTGAGTGTTCCTGATCTTATCATTCTTCAACATGCTTTGCTTGGGGACAATAGTTTTAATATGGGTGCCGTCGTTGCTAAACGGCTAGCCCTTAATCATACAAAAGGCCCCATATTTGGATGTATCTATGCTGCACGTCTTGCTAGACATTTTCAGATACCCATTAGCCACCATGAGGAAAAGGAGACAATATTGCCTCCTCACATTCTAGATTACAAGAGCATGGTAGCACATAAGTTTATTGTTGATGCTCTTGTGTAAACTCAGATTCAATAAGAAACACTTTGAGATTATTATCTTGCCTGCACCTCTGTTGTTTGATTTGCTTGCAGAAAAATTTCTCGTTACACCAGAGGCGGTAAACAATCATCAGCTCAAGCTTTTACTCCAGAACCTGAACCGGAACCTGAGCTGGACCCCTACCGTGCATCATCTGTCCAGTGGGATCTGGAGATGACCAACCAGTGGTATCCTGATTACACCTCTCATTACACCGGAGAGAGTAGCGGTGGTCCTTGGTATTAAACCAACTTAGGCCAAAGCCTAAGCTTGGGGGAGTACGTATTTCTCACTGACTTTACATTCATGTTCACACACTAGTCATCGGTGATCATACTCTTTCATTGTATTATCCATGCTAGTTTAAATTTCTTTTTCTAGTTTTCTTCTTGTGTGCTTGATAAACCTTGAGAAAAAACAAAAAAAATAGTTAGTTTAATTTCCTTGCCTGTAGTAGGAATTAAAATGAAAAAACCAAAAAGATTTCTAGTTCTTCTTCTTACATGTTGGGAGGTTTCCCGTGTAAATAGTTTTATTCTCTTTTCTTTCCTTTGGGGGTCGAGAAGACCATATTGAAAATGCTTAGTGGCTCTTATATGCATGATTGTTTATTTAATTTAGAGCCCATATTACTTGTCTTCTCTCTTGAGTTGAATGCTTGCAGATTCCAGCTTAGTCCAATGCACGTACACTCTTATTATTATACACATCGTTCGGTCATGCGAGTGAAAGGAAATAATGGCGATATATGATGGACTTATTGGGATGAGAAAAGCTGGTATGAACTCGACCTCTCTTGTTTTTGTAAATATGATGATTCATCGCTCCTGAGTCAGCTATTATGAAGTAAACATATTTGCAATGACACTTAGAGATTATAGTTACTTGTGCCATGCTTGATTATAGTTAATTGTGCCATAGTTGCAATGTACCTTGCGTGACAACATGCTATTAGAATGATTATGATGTGGTATGATGGGATGGTATCCTCCTTTGAATGAATTGAGTGACTCGACTTGGCACATGTTCACGCATGTAGTTGAATCAAATCAACATAACCTTCATGATATTTATGTTCATGGTGGATTATATCCTACTCATGCTTGTATTCAGTGTGAATTAATTTTAATGCATGCTTACGACTGTTGCGGCTCTCTCAGTTGGTCGCTTCCCAGTCTTTTGCTAGCCTCCACCTGTACTAAGCGGGAATACTGTTTGTGCATCCAAACTCCTTAAACCCCAAATTTGTTCCATATGAGTCCACTATACCTTCCTATATGCGGTATCTACCTGCCTTTCCAAGTAAATTTGTATGTGCCAAACTCCAAACCTTCAAATGAAATTATGTTTTCTATGCTCGAGCAGCTCATGTAACAACTAGGGCTGCCTATATCTTCCATGCTAGGTGGGTTATTCTCAGAGGAGTGGACTCCGCTCCTCATTCACGAAAAAGGGCCGGTAACCGGGATGCCCAGTCCCATGATCCAAAAAGATCAAAGAAAATCAAAATAATTAAACAAAACTCCCCCAGGGCTGTTGTATGTTGGAGGCGCTCTTTGTTTCGAGCAAGCCATGGATTGATGCTTGTTGGTGGTTGGGGGAGTATAAACCTTTACCATTCCGTTTGGGAACTACCTATAATGCATTTAGTGTGGAAGATACAGCCATCTCATAGGTGTTGCGTTGACAGCAAAAGTATGCCGCTCAAAATGTTATTCAATCTCTATTTTAAAATCAAGCTCTGGCACCTCTACAAATCCCTGCTTCCCTCTGCGAAGGGCCTATCTATTTACTTTTATGTTGAGTCATCACCCTTCTTATTAAAAGCACCAGCTGGAGAGCACACTGTCATTTGCATTCATTATTATTGATTTATATTGGGTATGACTTGACTGGATGTCTTTTACTATGAATTACAATGTTTAGTCAATCCTTGATCTTTAAAGGTGCTCTGCATTTATGTTTTGCGGTCTCAGAAAGGGCTAGCGAGATACCATTTTGATATATCATGTTATGATTATTTTGAGAAAGTGTTGTCATCCGAGTTTTATTATTATGGCTCGCTAGATGATTATGCTATTGATGTGAGTAATTGTGAGACCTATGTGTTATTGGGAGTATGGTTAGTTCGTAATATTTGCTGAAACTTGAATGTTGGCTTTTCATGTTTACAACGACAAGAGCAAAGAGAGTTTGTAAAAGTTTTTCTTTATCACTTTCAGTTTATCAACTGAATTTCTTGAGGACAAGCAAAGGTTTAAGCTTGGGGGAGTTGATACGTCTCCAACGTATCTACTTTTCCAAACACTTTTGCCCTTATTTTGGACCCTAATTTGCATGATTTGAATGAAACTAACCCGGACTGACGTTGTTTTCAGCAGAACTACTATGATGTTGTTTTATGTGTAGAAAACAAAAGTTCTCGGAATGACCTGCAAATCCACAGAGGGACTTTTCAAAATTAATAAGAATTTTTGGCGAAAGAATCAGAGATAAAGTTTCATCGCGTTTTACGACACGGAGCCACCGCCAAACCCTAATCTCTCTCGGGAGGGCTGAACTGGAGTCCGTTCGGGGCTCCGGAGAGGGGGATTCGTCGCCATCGTCATCATCAACCATCCTCCATCACCAATTTCATGATGCTCACCGCTGTGTGTGAGTAATTCCATCGTAGGCTTGCTGGACGGTGATGGGTTGCATGAGATTTACCATGTAATCAAGTTAGTTTTGTTAGGTTTGATCCCTAGTATCCACTATGTTATGAGATTGATGTTGCTATGACTTTGCTATGCTTAATGCTTGTCAATAGGGCCCGAGTGCCATGATTTCAGATCTGAACCTATTATGTTTTCATCAATATATGTGTGTTCTTGATCCTATCTTGCAAGTCTATAGTCACCTATTATGTGTTATGATCCGACAACCCCGAAGTGACAATAATCGGGACACTTCTCGGTGATGACCGTAGTTTGAGGAGTTCATGTATTCACTATGTGTTAATGCTTTGGTCCGGTTCTCTATTAAAAGGAGGCCTTAATATCCCTTAGTTTCCACTAGGACCCCGCTGCCACGGGAGGGTAGGACAAAATATGTCATGCAAGTTCTTTTCCATAAGCACGTATGACTATTTACGGAATACATGCCTACAATACATTCATGAACTGGAGCTAGTTCTATATCACCCTATGTTATAACTATTGCATGAGGAATCGCATCCGGCATAATTATCCATCACTGATCCATTGCCTACGAGCTTTTCATATATTGTTCTTCGCTTATTTACTTTTCCGTTGCCACTGTTACAACTACTACAAAAACCCAAAAACATTTATCTTTTTCGTTGCTACTGTTACCATTATTATCATACCACTTTTGCTACTAATACTTTGCTGCAGATACTAAGTTATCCAGGTGTGGTTGAATTGACAACTCAACTGCTAATACTCAAGAATATTCTTTGGCTCCCCTTGTGTCGAATCAATAAATTTGGGTTGAATACTCTACCCTCGAAAGCTGTTGCGATCCCCTATACTTGTGGGTTATCAGGGCTTAACTCGAATAAGGCGTAACGGGCCCTTGGTTAGCGGGCTATAAATGGGCTATATGCAAACAGGCCGTTAACAGTCTTTCCGTGGGCCGGCCCGCCACCTTTTGACCAAGTCAAACGGGCCGGCCTTTTCACAGGAATGGGCCTCTGTTGGGCCGTGCCACATGTCGTCGTATCATAGGCGCCTTCTGTCCAATGAGCGGATGACATCTGTCCCAATGGTGATCCGACACGTGTTTCCTCCAGCCAATGATGATTTTACACGTGGAAAATCCCCATTGGTCGGGGCTGTTAACGGGTTATCGGATCCAAAACCCGACCCGATAGCTTAACGGTGTTCCGTTATGGTGGATGCCACGTGTCGGTCACCCTTGACGAAAGCACTTCTGTGACACGCGATTTATCATCATGGAAGTGGACACTTCTGTGATGATAATTTTGGTAATGTCATGGAACACTTCTACGACAGCACAGGTATGACTATCTTGATTCTATCATAAAATCATCATGGATGTACATGCATGACAAAGAACGTGACCTATTGTGACAAACCCGTATCATCACAGAAGTGTATTTTTTTTGTAGTGACTAGAGTACTAAGTACTCACTCTCTACATGTCATCCCAGTCTTGGTACTTTTGTGGTTTCCTGTTCTTGCTCTATTTAGTAGATGTTCCCGTGTTACCTAACCATGTTTTCTTAGGTTCATATCTACCAAAGTTAGCTCAAGACCACAAGGTAAGTATATGCATCACACTCATGTGCATGAGGATCTCTTGCTGATGTACACATTGTCTGCAAGAAGGACTCATCAGCTTGTAGGTATATTTTCTGCATTTCACATCATTTGCTCTGATGCATATAGCCAAGATACATGTAAATCATCGCTTGCTCTGACATGTTTATGCTTTCACATACTCCTATGATCTATATTGACATGATTGCATACATGTTGGGGGGGCTAATGCATGTTGCATTTCCTTCCAAAGCTTTACTTCTTTTACTTCATATCTTTATCTAAAGCTTTGATGTATGTTGTCATCAATTACAAAAAAGGGGGATATTGAAAGCACAAGTGCTCCCTGCGTGATTTTGGTAATTAATGTCAACATATCTCTTGTTGGACTAATACTTCTACCTAGTATATTTCAGAAGAGTTCAACATTGGAGTGGCAGGACAAGAGGATGTGGAACCCCATCAAGATGCTAAGGACAAACATTGGCAAAAGCTCAAGACTCTACACTTTCACTTTAGTGATCCAAGATCACATTGAGTCCATAGGTAAGCCAATACTATTAAAAGGGGATGAGGTGTTGCTTAATGGCTTGCTTGCTCAAAGTGCTTAGTGAATGCTCCAAAGCCCTGAACCACATTCTCATTTCCACATATGTCCTAAACCTAAAGTCAAACTCGTCCCCACCGATTTGATCTATCCGGCACCACTGACATCACCTAACATAGCCACTACCAGAAACCCTAATCATTTTGGTGTCACCGATGGGATCTCGGTCTCACTGAGATGGTCTTGCAAACTCTCGGTTACCTCTTGCAGTTATTTCAGTATCATCAAAATGTGCAGTCGGTCCCACCGAGTTTGCTTGATCAAGTCTCTGTTTGCTTATTGCTGAAAATAGTATCATTGAGTTCACTCACTCGGTCTCGCCGAGATGAGGTTTTTCCCTAACCCTAGCACATCGGTCTCACCGAGTTGACCTTGTCGGTCCCACCGAAAACTCGAACGTTCACATTTTCAACCATATCGGTCCGACCGAGTTTCACTATTGGGTCCCACCGAGTTTGGAAGATTGTGTGTAACGGCTAGATTTTGTGTGGAGGCTATATATACCCCTCCACCCCCTTCTTCATTTGAGAGAGTTCCATCAGAACGTGCCTACACTTCCACTACTCATTTTCTGAGAGAGAACCACCTACTCATGTGTTGAGACCAAGACATTCCAATCCAACCACAAGAATCTTGATCTCTAGCCTTCCCCAAGTTGCTTTCCACTCAAATAATCTGTCCACCATAGTCAAATCTGTGAGAGAGAGTTGAGTGTTGGGGAGACTATCATTTGAATCACAAGAGCAAGGATTTCATCATCAACACACCATCTATTACCTTTTGGAGAGTGGTGTCTCCTAAATTGGTTAGGTGTCACTTGGGAGCCTCCGTCAAGCTTGTGGAGTTTAACCAAGGAGTTTGTAAGGGCAAGGAGATCGCCTACTTCCTGAAGATCTACCCAAGTGAGGCAAGTCCTTCGTGGACGATGGCCATGGTGGGATAGACAAGGTTGCTTCTTCGTGGACCCTTCGTGGGTGGAGCCCTTCGTGGACTCGCGCAACCATTACCATTCGTGGGTTGACTCCACCAATGTAGATGTGCGATAGCACCACCTATGGGAACCACGCCACAAATCTCTCTGTCTCCAATTGCATTTGCACACTCCAATCCCATCCCTTCACTTTGTTGCAAGTTGCATGCTTTACTTTCCGCTGCTCATATACTCTTGCCATACTTGCTTAAATTATATTGTGGATGTTTGAAATTGTGCTAATTTCCAACCTCAACTTGAAAAAATTAAAAACTTCTACCTTTACTTGTTGAGGGTCTAATCAACGCCCCACTCTAGACACCTCTTCTCGATCCTTTCAGCTGGACATGTTTGCTTGAATGGAAATAAGCTGTCAATAGAAATTACTTATTAAAATTATGGTTGAGAAACTCACATAATGGTAGAACTAGAGGCGTCTGCACATTGACCCAGATGCTGATGTCACCTTCAATTTCATGTTTCGGATGAATATCAAAGGTGATAGCCATATTAGGCTCAAATGCATAAGCCTTGCATAGTGCTCTCCAATTTTTTGCATTCAAAATAGGAGTAGGTGTCTGTGTTGTATAATTTTGCGGCAAAAATATAACCATGCTCGGTCCTCAATCCATACTTTCCATACTACTGAAGCCAAACTTATCCAAGACATAGATTCTTGCATGACAGGGGAAACGCTAGTAGAATTGTAAGATATTAAAATTATAAGTTGAAGAAAAAAAGCAGAAGTAGCAGAAGTCATGCTTAATTACGAAAAAAGACTTGTCGTTGTGACTTGCTGTATCCACTTCGAAGTTCTCATCCAGCACGATGTTGAACCACCTACCACCAACTAGGTGAGGGCTGTCACACATGCCGCGCTCGTCTTCACATCCCTTTCGTCGTCACACATTTCCTATATATGTTCATATTTGAAACATTGAAAATCAATCAAAGGCAACTACCAGGAAACTCAATACATAGATCAGTATTACTCAATATGCAACGGGTTGACTTTAGGTATGTTGAGTCTTCCTTCCTAAACTCTCATCTCATGTATATGGTGGGCACTCCCTCTCTGATATTGCGACCGCCGGTGATGGTCGCTACTCCTCCTTTCCCTAGTGCATTACAAATATCTAGCACAAGAAAAATAAGGAGAAGCGACCCCCATGACAACAATCGGCATTCTTCTTCTCTCATATATGGTGGAAACTCCCTCACCGATTTTTCGACCGTTGATGATGGTCGCTACCCCTTCTTCCCCTAGTGCATAACAAAGGTCTAGCACAAAGAGAAGAAGGAGAAGCGACCCCCACGATAACAGTCGGCATTCTTCTTCTCTCATATATGGTGGAGACTCTCCCTCATTGATTTTTTGACTGTCATGTATGGAGCCCCGACAGACTTAAAGTCAACTCAAATTGTCATTTAATTCTCTTTCTAGAAAATCCGGGGCACTCGATATTCACAAGTCATGCTTAAATTCACGGAAAAATCTGACATGACCTTTGCTAAAATAGGACATATCGAGCGCCTGAAATTTGCCGGAACGGAAATGAATCAACACTCAGGCAAAACATAGGCTGCTCGGAAATGAGTCAACACTTTGCACATGAGCATAAACCTGTGCTCATTGCATTTCAATGGCTCAATATTGACAAAAACATTTCAATATATCTTATAACCCGTACATTTCATTTGGTTAAGAAGCATAACTAAATGCGCTAGCTCTACTCTATTCAACACCAAGGAGTGAAGAAGGAGGAGGTGGGCTTTTAGCTCACCGACTCGAGTGTCGAGAAAGTAGAGGTAGCTCGGATGACGATCACTCCAAGGAGACACGACTCTACAAAGCTTGCATATTCCAAAGTGTAAAATTTTAATTAGATCATCAATTCTCATATAGCATTCTTTGATGACAAAGTGATAATGACATAAATTGAACTAGTTCTATTAATTCAACTAGTTCAACTAAGCACTTAATAAAAATAAACTAGTTTTATTAACTTTCTTACTAAAAATAAACTAGTTCTATAGTAAAATTATAATTAGATCATCAAATCTCAAATACCTAAATTTCTTACTAAAAATAAACTAGTTCTATTAATTCAACTAGTTCAACTAAGAACTTACTATACACAAAAATAATTAATTTTCATACTAATTCAACTAGTTCTATTAAGCACTTCCTAAATAAACTATTTATATTAAACTGATTCAACAAATTCAACTAAACACTTACTAAAAAACAGTAAAA
>NC_041383.1:774237788-774265070 GCF_002162155.2 Triticum dicoccoides
AGTGAGGAGGGGGTGGGAGGAGGGAGGAGAGAGGAGGAAGGGAGGAGGGCTGCCAGCGGAGGGCTTGGCTGGAGGAGGAGGGAGGGGCACAATAGGGAGGAGGGAGGAGGAGGAGGGAGGTGAGAGGAGGGAGGAGGGATGGAGGGACTACCTCCATGGAAGAGGAGCAGGAGTGTCGGTGGCGGCGGGCGACGATGGTGCTCGTGGAACGGTGGCTGCGGCGGACGACGGGGGTTGCGGGGAGAGTGAGAGTGGAGAGGGAGAGTGGGGGCGACCGGATGGGGAAGATAGGTGGTGTTCAGTTGTAGCGCGTGTTAGGATAAAGCGCTACTACTAAACTACATAGCAGTAGAGCTTTTACGTGGGAAAGTGCTGCTGCTATTCCTTTAGCAATAGCGCATTCTACAAAACACGCTACTGCTAAGCTAAGGCTAAGCATGTAAAAATTCAAAAATACATTGGTCATCAATGATCTTTTTGTGTAGAATCTAAATTGTCAATAGGAATCTTTGCCGGTTATTGCGGCCACAGGTCCTACACGTAGAGTTCAATGAAGACCAAGTGGTTGTGATGGTTTGATAAGTAACGTATTTAAGGTGGTAAACACCCTATTCACGGAGTGAGGTGGGACTAAACTTAGTTGCAATGAGTGGATTAAAGTTAGCAGTAGCAAGTGTTGGCAAAAATCATTGTTGATAAGTTCAATGGCAGTAGCATGTCTATGGAACATGCGCTACTACTATTCCTAGTCTGGTGGCTACGCCATGGCAATATTAGTAGTAGCGTTGTTTCCTGCTAACGCGCTACATCTACATTGGTATCATTAGCGCGGTCTATTTTGGCGCACTGCTGCTAAATAGCACCAGGGCCTTATTTTCACCCGCACTACTGGTAAAATTATGTGTATAAGGTTTTCCCTACTAATGTAAGCATGAAAAGTGGTTGGAGCTATGCCAGCTTCCCTTTCCTCTTCGGTGCAGTGCCATCTGGAAACCTCATAAATAAATCAAGCAGGTCGTTGATTACGGAAGAGAAGAGTTGGATGCCGTGGTGGGATGGTTTCAGCTTCACTGGCAACAACGGGTAGGTACATTTGTTGTGTTATAATATATTTTCAGAACGAACAATATGATTCAGTGGTCAGAGGTGGATTCGAATATAACTTCCACTCTACCTGGTTCCTTTTGACACCAGCCTACGAGTACTTTCCGTCGACACGCCCACATGTCGTATACATGTGAAGTCGCACAAGGCAACAGACACGCTCAATCATAGAAACAAGGGTGTGTCACTTCTGATCCTTTATTTCTCTTGTTAATACAGCCGCTAGACGCATCACCGAAACGGGGAGTAAGGGAGAGAACCTTGGACCATCATTAGGAAGTTGCTACCCTCTCATTTTCCTGAGAAGAACACTGATACGGATCTAGGTGTAGGCTAACACGATTACACTCAAATGTTCGAAGCAGAGGAACCACAAGGTAGGATTTGTTCTCAGCAAGAAGGGGATCGGGAGGCCAGAGTCAGGAGATGGGAGGGAAGGTACATCGCCCAGCAGCGCCGATTCGGTAAGTGATCCAACAATGGAAACCCTAGCATAGTGCTGCCCCCTTTTATACCTACTTGGTCCACTCTGGGCCATGCACCAGTGGGTTGGGCCTTGCCTTCCTCTTGGGTCGCTCCAGCTAGGCTGGGCTTCTCTGGACGGGGCCCATCATTCCCGTGACATTCCCCTCTCCTTGAGACTTGGCTTGACCCCAAGCCAAAGCTCGGGGAAATCTGGACTTCAGAGGTACTTCATCTTCCCAGGTGGCCAGCAAGTCGAGAAACCCAGAACAACGCACGAAAACTTGCTTCACTTGACGATTTCCATGAGTCACCGATCGACGCTGCAGAATCTGCTCGGGCACTTGCAAAGGAAGAAGATCTTTGTCAAGCGTCGGCAGCTCCGGCATAACTTCTGTTAAGGGAGGCACACCTAGCCGGAGTTTTGAGACATGGATGACGGGGTGGATGCACGCTGCTTCGGGTAGCGCCAGCTTGTATGCCACTTCTCCAACTCGCCCCAGCACCTGAAAGGGACCAAAATAGCGAAATGCCAATTTGTGGTTAGCTCTCGTTGCCACCGACGACTACGTGTACGGTTGAATCTTGAGGTACACCCAGTCCCCAACAGCAAACACTCAATCTGAGCGCTTGCGATTAGCTTTGCTCTTCATCACTTGCTGTGCTCTGTGCAAGTGCTGCTTGACAAGCGCCATTACTATTGCTCTCTCTTTAGTCCGAGCAGACAAATCAGTCACTGCCTCATCGGCCATGTTGGCGATTCCAAAGAAACGAGGCTTGTGCCCATATAGAACTTCAAACAGAGAAGAACGAAGAGCTGAGTGGTAAGAGGTGTTATACCAAAACTCCGCTAACGCCAGCCAGTCCGCCCACTTGCTAGAACAGTTATGCATGAAGCAACGGAGGTACAATTCTATGCATTGGTTGACCCTCTCCGTAGTGCCATCCGTCTGAGGGTGCCGTGCAGAAGAGATGTTCAGCGTGGTATGCGTCAGCATGCACAGCTCCTGCCACACCCGACTGGTGAAGATGCGGTCATGGTCTGACACCATTTTATCAGGTGGCCCATGGAGTTTGAACATGTTCTCTAGGTAAGCTTTTGCTACTTGCAAGGCCGAGTAAGGGTGCCGCAGGGGAATGAAATGTGCGTACCGCGTCAACTTATCCACCACCAAGATGGAGTTGAATCCTCGAGAAGTAGGCAGACCTTCCACGAAGTCCAAAGTTACCATCTCCTAGGCTTGCTCCGGAACCGGCAAAGGCTGAAGAAGCCCTGGATACTTAACATGCTCCGGCTTGGCCTGCTTGCACACCGTGCAGTTTGCCACAAAAGTCTTGACAATCTGCTTCATTTCGGGCCACGCAAAATGCTGCATGATTCGATTATAAGTAGTGTGTACACCTGAGTGTCCTCCCAACGCTCCCGCATGCAATTCGTGCAACACCATCTTCTGAGCTGCTGAGTTGGAGCCGAGCCAGACACAGCCTTTGTATCGAATCAATCCATCAACCACCATGAACGGACCATCTAACGGCGCCCTGGCAGCTGCAATTGCCAACTTGTTCGAGCAAGATGGGTCATTCTGATAGCCTTTCTTCACCTCGTCCAACCATGTGGGTACGCACACCGACAAGGCGCACATGCTGCTCACGGGCAAGCGAGACAGTGCATCAGCCGCTACGTTGGTGGCCCCGCGACGATACTCAATCTTATATTGAAGCCCCAATAGCTTAGTGAGAGCCTTGTGTTGCCAAGGGGTAGTCAGCTTCTGCTCATCGAGACATGATAGACTTTTGTGATCAGTTCTGATGGTAAACTCTGACAACAAAAGATATGAACGCCATCTGTCAACTACCATGAGGATGGCCAGGCACTCCTTCTCGTAAGTCGAGAGCCCCCGATGCTTAGGACCCAAGGACTGGCTGAGGAAACCGATGGGGTGTTGCTCTTGCATGAGAACCGCGCCATTGCCAACATCTGACGCATCTGTTTCGATGACGAACAACTTGGAAAAATCCGGCAAGGCCAAACCAGGCGCTGTGATAAGAGCTGTTTTCAACAGACGGAACGCCTGTTCTTGAGTAGGTGTCCACAAGAACGGGACACCTTTCTTAAGCAGATCTGTAAGTGGCCTGCTGATAATCTCGAAGTGTTTAACAAACTAGCGATAATAGCCCACCAATCCCAGAAATTGGCGCACTTCTTTGGCAGACTCTGGTTGCTTCCAAGCTAAAACCTTGTTAGTGTTCTTGGGATCAGTACTCACACCTTTCGCGCTGATAATATGGCCTGGGTAACGCAGCTGTGGTTGAGCGAACGTACACTTGGATCTCTTCACTTTCAAGGAGTATTGCTGCAGCCGCTGAAACACCTTCCATAGTAACACAACGTGCTCTGCCAAAGTTTTGCTGAACACCAGAATATCATCAATAAAAACCAGGACCCCTTTTCTCAGGAACAGAGCAAGAACCACATGCATGCCCCCTGGAAGGTTGGCGGTCCACCCGTAACTCCATAGGGCATCACTTTAAACTCGAAATGACCATAGTGAGTTTGGAAAGCTGTCTTGGCCTCATCCTCGGGCCTCATTCAGATCTAATGGTACCCAGACCGCAAGTCCAAACTGGTAAACACAGTGGCACCGTGCAATTCATCCAACAACTCATCGATGACCGGAATGGGGTACCTGTTCTTGATGGTAATAGCATTGAGAAAGCGATAGTCCACGCAAAAACGCCACTCACCATCCTTCTTCTGCACCAGCAACACCGGCGACGAGAAGGGGCTGCGGCTGATCTGAATTATCCCTTGCCGCAACATCTCAGCCACCTAAGCCTCAATTTCGTCTTTCTGAGCTGGGTTGTAACGGTACGGACGACGTTTAACTGGTTGAGCCCCCGGAATCAACTCTATTGCATGGTCGAACTCCCGCTGAGGTGGCAAACCTTTTGGTTCTTCAAACATAACCGCGAATTCCGTGAGCAGCTTCTCCACCTCCAATGGAATTGGCTCGGGTGCTTCCTCTGGCTTGGATATTGCAAGGAGTATCACATCTGCCAGCTGTGTGCGAGCCTGTGTCAGCTGTAGCTCAGCCCCTGAAATAGCTCGACAACGCGACATTTCAGGTGTGGTACCCGTCAGCTGAACGTACGCCCCCTTGTGCTGGAATGTCATTAACTTCTCCCCCCAGTTGACTGTCATCAGTCCCCGAGACTCGAGCCAATCCATGCCCATCACTACATCATAACTGCCCAAAGGAAACAACTTGAGGGTGGAGCTGAATCGATGGCCTTGGATAACATACTCATAGCCTGGCACGTCTTGATCACATAGTGTAACTGCCCCATCAGCAACTTTGACCTTCAGTGGTACGCACATTTCTCGCACTCCCTCCCATTCCTGAGGAATCTCGGTGTTGACGAAGCTGTGAGAGCTCCCTGAGTCCACGAGCATGAGCAACACCTTGTTTCCAATTTTCCCAGACAGATGAAATGCTTTGGGCGCTTCAGTACCTTGAACCGCTGCAGTTGACAAGAGACACAGATCGTCTTCAGATCTTTCTGCATGGGCCGTAGCAGTACCCGGTGAAACAAGAGGCGAAATCATGCCCACCAGTTCCTCCACGATGTGCAACTGAACTGTGGATGCACAAACATGTCCTGGCCCCCATCGCTCGCCACAAGTGAAACACAGACCCCGGGCTTTGCGAAAAGCCCGAAGAGCCTTTAGCTTGTCGTCTGTTGTTGTGGGTGCAGGACTTCAAGATGCCTTGGCGATGTCAAGACCTCACCGTGTCTCTAATGGAATGGAGATAGGCAGAGATGCGTTCGGACACCCAACTGGGGCCGTCGCGGGCACAGCCACCGACAGAGCTGAGCGCGAAGAAAAATGCCCAGTTCTGCTATTGGATGCCCCCGAGCGTTGCGCCACAGTAGCCTCTTGCTCCTGACGCATCATCTCAACCACCTCTTCCTGCAATTCAGCCAAGGAAACAGAAGTATCGAGGTCCTTTGGGTGATGCAACATAGCAGCTACTTTAATTTCATGAGCTAATCCTTCAATGAATTGAGTAGTGAAAAACAAAGGATCCCAAGAGCTATGATGCGCTAACAAACAGTGCATGTATACATTGAACTGTTCGGCATATTCTAACACTGAACCCTCTTGCTTAAGCTTTGAAAAGCAACGCAACAAATGCTGAAACTCAGACCTACCAATTTTTTCCAGAACTGCTGTGCAAAAGGCCTCCCAATTAGCAGCCTTAAGATGCATCTGAGACCACTCGAGCCACAAGGTAGCAGCCCCAGTAAAGTGGACAACCACAGTGTCCAGCCACACGGCTGGATCGACATCACACACACGAAAGTAGGCTTCACAACAAATGCGCCACCCCGTAGGATTATCGCCATCAAAACTAGGACACTCTACATGCTTATGATACCCTCTATGACCAGTACCACTACCAAAATCCAACGACGGTGGTGTGGGAAAAGGTACCGTGGGGAAGGGGGTGCGGACCGTACCGTTGACCGGGACCGGTGCGGGGAGGAGAGCCCCCCCCCCCAACCAGTTCCCGTGGAATCAAAGCCCTACGGTGGCCATCGGGCCCGTAGCCGTCGCCACTGCGGTGTCCCTCAAGCTCAAGAGCGTCCGCCACTGCCGAACTCGAGGCTTCCGCCGTATTGTCGCAGGCCGATGTATGCCGCGCCATCTTCTCCAGCTCCGTGCGGATCTCCCCGAGATTGACCCGGAATTGCCCCATCGCCGTATCCACGCCGGGGCGCCACGCCGCGAGATCTTGAACCACCAGCTCCAAGGAGGCAAGCGCAGGCTCCATCTTGGCGACCGCTGGCTCCATGTTCGCGACCGTGGAAGCCATCTGATCCAACGTCTTCTGGATCGCGAGGAGGGCCTTGGCGATGCCGCTCCGCTCCGCTGCGGCTTCCTCCATTTCCTTCTGGAAATCCGTCCCCGCCATGTTCTCCTTCAGACTGCGAATTTTCGGCGCCAGATCGGGCCGCAGAAGAGAAATTTGGTGGTGGGATTGGAGGCTCTGATTGCCAGATGATACAGATCTAGGTGTAGGCTAACTCGATTACACTCAAATGTTAGAAGCAGAGAAATCACAGGGTAGGATTTGTTCTCAGCAAGAAGGGGATTGGGAGGCCAGAGTCAGGAGGTGGGAGGGAAGGTACATCGCCCAGCGGCGCCTATTCGGTAAGTGATCCAACAATGGAAACCCTAGCGTAGCGCTGCCCCCTTTTATACCTACTTGGTCCACTCTGGGCCACGCACCAGTGGGTTGGGCCTTGCCTTCCTCTTGGGTCGCTCCAGCTGGGCTGGGCTTCTCTGGACGGGGCCCATCATTCCCGTGACAAACACAAACCCTAACAAAACTTGAAGGAACGTCTAACGACGGAACCCTCCCGACGGCAAGGACCGGGATCCATCGCACCACCATGGCCCTAAGGCCATTGGAGACGAGGCGACGGGCGACGGAGCCGGCGGGAGACAGAGAAAACCAGTCCTTTTACTACAGTTATTAAGTGTGAGGTAATTTGAGGAATCGATTGCTGTGTTCCTTCCGTGGACAGAAATATCAAGTCATGCTCACATTGATTGCCGCTTTATCTTGAATGACAGTTCAATGCAGATTCATATACACTGCCCCTCTTCCAAATCTCAAAACCTTTGTGTGGTTAGGATGAAGTGCCTCCCGTTTGAAGCCTGCCCACGTGCCTTGACTAATAATTAAGGCACATTGTGAGAGCCGCTCGATTGATCGATTCCTGTTCTCGTATACATGCATGCATCTGCATCCACTAGCTACTAGTTTGAACTTGCGTTTGCATTATCCACAACTTGTCATGAACGTGTTTGTTTTTATTAATTTTTTTATAGCTGTTGCATTATTATTGATGCAAACTAGTGACTTTGTGTGGCATGGTACCGTGACTGTGAAAGAGAGATTGTCCACTGAACTGTTGATTTCATTCAAACTGGATTTGTTAATATGGAGATTGAGTCGCACAATACCAAACACGGATCGCCATTGGTAGTAGTTATCTGATCTAAGATAATTTGAGGAGAAGAAGAGTAGCTCCCTTTGGTGCTTCCAACAACTGGAAGCGCTCGGTGGTTTCTGTGGCAAAGATGACGACGGTGAGCAATGTCGGAGGCGTGGCCTTGGTCGGGGTAGTCGGCTCTTCTTCTCCGGCGTGTCCGTGGATGTGCCTCGACTGCCTGTTGCTGTGAAGTCGAAGCCACGGTGGGGGGCCGGTGGTATATGATGACGCGTAACAGATGGCTCGTTCGGTGATCCTCCGTGACGCCACCCTTGCCTAGCTTCTTTAGTAGTTTGTTGTCGAAGTCGGAGCTGCGTTGCCTAGTTTGTTGTCGAAGTCGGAGCTGCGTTGCCTAGTATTAGGGCTGTAGTTTTTTTTTCCTTTGATCTTCGGATCTGGTCCTAGGACCTTCACCACCTTGTTGTTTTCCGCTGCTTCCTGCTATTATCAATGAAATGCCAGCTGATGCTGGATCTTTCAAAAAAAAAAGAGTAGCAAACAGTTGGACAAGTGGTCAAGTAGTGGCACTTAGAGATTGAGTTTATCAGTTGGCAGGATACGACCACTACCAGTAGCG
The DNA here is from genome assembly GCF_002162155.2 of Triticum dicoccoides. Classification (NCBI taxonomy): domain Eukaryota; kingdom Viridiplantae; phylum Streptophyta; class Magnoliopsida; order Poales; family Poaceae; genus Triticum; species Triticum dicoccoides. The sequence continues at coordinate 774,245,998 of NC_041383.1, forward strand.
TTAGCAGCCTCTTCACCCATCGGTCAGTCGGAGTTGGACAAGTTGTTGGATGTCTAATTTGGCGCGACAATTTTTTCCATGTTTTTACGCGACAAGTTGTGCTCAAACCATTAGTAGGCAATAATGCAGCCACCTGCCTACTTACATTTTTTGAGTCTTGAAAAACCTGTTGTTTTCCACATGAGGTATGCTGTATGTTGTTTTCCACATTGCAATTATTTTTGAGCAATCATGTCCTTTAAAAAAAATTGTTTGCGATGCTTTGACAGATTATTTAGAATATAATGCCAACAAGTTGCAGTTGGTCCTAGCCAATCCAATCAAGATAGGTTCATCTGTTATACGACTAGTCAATGGGAAATATTCTCTCTGGTTAGCACGTGGTTCGATCCAGTTCAAATCTCTTGACCAGAAATTAAACTGAACAAATTCAATTGGAGTTATTTTAAATTGTACTACTATGTGGTAAATATTTGAATTGTGTTTTCTTAATTAGTGGTTGAAGATAGAAAATATTTGCCTTTTGGCCTCCTTGAGTGTACCTTCCTTTCTAGACATGCCATTTTTAATTAACAGAAAGAATGCTTTTACAGTGCATCCATTCAATATGGACCGCCCGTCGGAGCGGATTCGACGGTCCAGATCCAATGCAATACGGTGACGTCGCGTGTATTATAATAGAGCCCGAGGGCCATTATCGAGAGAAAAAAATATTTGGACAACTGCAGTTGCCATGGTTGCTCAACTGCACTTGCCATCTCAGGTTAAGTGCCAGATGCCATTTTTGAACAACTGCATCTGATGCCATGTATGGTCTGGTCTACTACAATTGTTATGATTTGAAAATTTTAGGAGTTACCACCTATTAACATTAGACAGTTGCCATGTAGCAGTACGAAAAGACATGGCAAAATAACATGTTTGCGTAAAGAGAGAGTTGTCATCTGCTTACAAGCACACCAGGGAAGTTGCCATGTACCCTGCAAAACACATGGCAACTGACAGCTTTGAGTGTGGGAGAGGAGATGGGCGTGTGGGCGACGGTGGTATGTTTAGGAGTTGCCACCTACTAACACTAGCCAGTTGCCGTGTAGCACTACAAAAAGACATGGTAAAATAACATGTTCTGATAAAGAGAGAGTTACCACCTGCTTACAAGCACACTAGGGCAGTTGCCATATACCCTGCAAAACACATGTCAACTGACAACTTTGGGTGTGGGAGTGGATAGGGGCGTGTGGGTGACGGTGGTATCTTTAGGAGTTGCCACCTACTAACACTAGTCAGTTGCCATGTAGCACTACAAAAAGACATGGCAAAATAACATGTTCTGGTAAAGAGAGAGTTGCCACCTTCTTACAAGCACACTAGGGTAGTTGCCATGTATCCTGCAAAACACATGTCAACTGACAGCTTTGGGTGTGGGAGGGGACAGGGGCGTGTGGGCGACGGTGGTATCTTTAGGAGTTGCCACCTACTAACACTAGGTAGTTGCTATGTAGCACTACAAAAAGACATGGCAAAATAACATGTTCGGATGAAGAGAGAGTTGTCATCTGGTTACAAGCATACTAGGGCAGTTGTCATGTACCCCGCAAAACACATGGCAACTGTCAACTTTGGGTGTGGGAGAGGAGATGGGCGTGTGGGTGAACTGATAAACGCCCACACACAAGCCCCTCTGCGTGCGTGAAAACTGGCGTGTGGGCAAACTGCTAAGCGCCAACACACCAGCCCCTCCGCGTGGTGAAATGGACGTGTGAGCGACCGGATGAATGCCCACACACCAGCCCAATCCTACGTGGCATAAAAAATCTGACAAAACATGTCAAGATTCGTGCAAAAAAAGGATGTTAATCCATGCGTGTGGGCGAGGTGCAAACGCCCACACGTGTGGGCGTTAGTATTTTCGAATCTCAAAACCTTTCTGTGGTTAGGATCAAGTGTATCCAATTTGAAGCATATCCATGTGCCTTGTCTAATATAGGTTCATCTGTTCCCAGACTAGTCAATGGGAAGTATTCTCTTTGGTGAGCACGTGGTTCGATCCAGTTCAAATCTATTGACCAGAAATTTAACTGTACAATTTCAGTTGGAGCTATTTTAATTTGTATGTGGTAATTATTTGAATTGTGTTTCCCTAATTAGTGGTCGAAGATAGAAAACAAATTGACTATACATGACCAGGGATGATGTCACCACTGTGGACACAAGTAAGTTTTGGTTTTCCTTCTTTGGCAAGTAGTAATGTGCATATGATTAACTATCTGAAAAACACACCGGCCTGAGACCCGTGGGTGTGAAAGCAATATTGTCGACTTAATGGTTGATTTCATTCAAACTGGATTTGTTAATATGGAGATTGAGTCACACTAACATAGAGGAGAAGAAGAGTAGCAGACACTTGTAAGACAAATGGTCAACTAGTGACTAGTGGCACTTAGAGAGTGAGTTTATTAGTTGGACCACTAGCAGTAGCGGTAGCAAGGCTCTTCACCCATCGGTCAGTCAGAGTTGGACAAGTTGTTGGATGTTTAATTTTACGCAAAAAAAATTCCATGTTTTTACGCGACAAGTTGTGCTCAAACTATTAGTAGGCAATAATGCAGCCACCTGCCTACTTACATTTTTTTTAGTCTTGGAAAAACTGTTCTTTTCGACATGAGGTATGCTGTCTGAGGTGGCGGAGGCCTTTTATCAATGCCAATCTAGAATATACCATGTGTAGTCCTGTTATCAATGCCAATCTAGAATATACCATGTGTAGCACTCACACTCCTAATGCAGATTGTACAACAAAAAGTGCATACAAAACTCTTGTGCAGGAAATTCAAGATTGCTCTTTGAGAAGAGAAGCTCTTTTTTGGATCAAGGAGTTGCTATCCCGAACAAGGTTTGAAAAAGCAAAACCATGATCCCACGGTCATTTTTTTTGCTTGGAAGCTAATTAGGCGGGTTGTAGCTACATGATTAAGAGCTTCCAGGTACTCCAAACATATCTAGAAAGATTGTTGTAGGTGTGGTCAAGTACAATCAGATTTGCACATTTTCTTTGAATGTAGTTTTTCTAGACCAATTTGGTTCACCTTTGGTTCCAAATTTGACATGCTAAATTCTAATCTATATCTTGCCAATGTCACTCAAAAGATCTTGACCACATATCACTTAGAACTAAAGGTAGACACTATTTTCACAATTCTATCAAATATATGGAAAGTAGAAATGATCTTCTCTTCAATAAAAAAATTAGAGTGCTATGGAGGTTATCCATGCCACAAAAGCAATGCTTAATGAAGGTTCAATGGGGAGAAAGAGGAAGGAAATAAGCCCCCTTCAGACGGGCGGGCTCACTAGAGGGCGACGCCGGGGGAGCACCAATAATAGAGGCGGCCGATGACGTGCCTGCCCGACCATCCTTGTCGTCCCATGATGAACACACCGAGGGCGAGGTACGTTCTCACTACGCCGACACGGTGTTGGGCGAGGGGGAGTTGCTGCTCGACTCCAACCACTCCACCCGTAAAATCCACCGTGATCGATGGTGCTAACGCCTCCATCAGGCAGAATTAGAAGCCGCCTTGAAGGAAATCAATGAGGCGGCAAATGAAGTTTACGGGCCCGACGACGACGAGAATGAGGAGGTTGGTGGCTCTGTGACGGCCGTGGCATGGCGCCACGACAACGATGCCGACATGTCCCCCGGGGCCATCGGCAGCGAGGTAGAGTAGAGCATGGGAGGGCACGGACACTCGGGTCCGAGAAAGGCCACCACTCTTCACCTCCCACATAGGCTAAGCTTGGCGGGCTCACAGGCTACACAGGCGGAGCTGGGGCTTTAGATTGTTGGGCTCATTGCCGGCCAGACATGGGGAGTATGGCACCGGCGGTCATTTAGAGTAGGTTAGAGTATGGTTTAGTTAAAAAAAAGTCCGAATATAATTAATGTGCTCTAGTTTATATGAAAATCATTCGGTTTGCACGAAATATGTCCAAAATGAAAATGCTTTCTTTTGGTTTATATGAAAATCAGCAGGTTTGTATGAATTTCGTCCGGTGCGTTGAGATGAGATTTGAAATGTATGCGGATATCTTTAGATGGCCGGCTCCCGCATCCGTGTCTGTGGACTGGTCCCAACCAATCCACGAACAAATGATGTGTCTGTTTTGGTTTGGTGTTGGAGATGTCCTTACCCCTAAAAATAGTTCTTCTCTTCTCTTGTCTCAACAGAAGTTCTTTTCTTCTCGATCCGGTAAGGTAAGTTGTGTTTGCATTTTTCTTCATGCAGTTTAGCATTTGCATATACCCGCAGGAAAAAGAAACTTTGTTGAATTTGTATATTTTATAATATTTCATCATGCCTATTATCATTCCAGCTAAACGGAGTAGCTTCAGAACAGTCGTGTGCGTATATTTAACTTCACGTACATGTATATAGGGTGCTAAAATGTGTACTGCCTTCATGATTCTACAGAGTTGGGATATGGATGTGTAGCCAGACAAACGATTCCGATGGTGATTCCAAGTTGGGTTATGGATGTTCATGTGTAACCTTGGAAATATAAAACTTGTGCACTAATTTGTATGTCGATAAGTCTTGGATGCCCTTCCCATCTCCATTGGTTGAGACAGATCCATATTTCCTCGTGCTCCTTATAAAAATCATGTCAAGAGCAGGCAGCCTATCACAGACAATATACATGACCATTCGCGTAAAACATGTATCATTAAGTACACAATAGTAGGTATATATGTATATGCCGTCGGTCCTTCCTAGATGCCAATAATGGAGCCAATAATACGGGGTGATAGCTTACTTACATAAGATGTCAATACAGCTTCTAGCTAGTAGATGCTGGCTCATATTGCGTTACACTAGTAGAAAACAGGGCTTTTGTCCAAACTTAATATACACATTAGTCCCGGTTGCATCACGAACCGGGACTAATGTGATCATTAGTCCCGGTTCAAGCGGCTAAGGCGTCAGGAAGGCATTAGTCCCGGTTCAAATGTGACCTTTAGTCCCGGTTCGTGTTTCAAAGCGGGACTAAAGCCGTTTTGCAAATTTTAGAATCCTCGAATTCTTAAAGAAAAAAAAGTTATGCTCAAATCTCAATTTTTTTGACTTTTCATTAAATCTGGTCAAACTGTCGTCAAACTACTTATTGAAGAAATATTAGTGTTAATAAATAATTATTTCAGTTTTTTTAATTTCAGTCAAACTGTGGTCAAATCTAGTGAAACTATGGTCAAACTATTTATTCAAGAAATATTAGTGTTACTAAATAATTATTGTTTTTTAGAATAATAGTTTCAAACTCAAACGGTGCTTAATGCACAAGTACAACTTTTAAGGGTTAATTGGATTGACAGCTTGCTATTGTTAGGAAAACAACAAGTGCAGACTTGGAAACTAGGAGGAATAGAACTCGAAAGTTAAGTGTGCTCAAACTGGAGTAGTGAGAGAATGGGTGACTGGCCGGGAAGTTAGACGATTTGGAATGAGTGGTTCATAAATGAACAATGGTTAGGGGTGATTAGAGATTAAATTGTCAAATAATTCAGAAGCAAGTTGCTATTTTTTTTGTTCGACAAGTTGTACTAGATTCTTTTGCCAATCCAAGTTGTTTATTTGAGTTGGGACTCTGTAGAATAGCATATTTCCACAAAGGAAAAACTGCAGAATACCATACCAAGTCTTGGTATCCTGTATTGTGTAATATAATGCATATGCCGACTTCTCTTCATTCAGTTTTTTTGGCAATTGGTATGAGAGTTTCTCTTATTTGCATTTATTAGAGATGCATATATGTAAGCAAACTTTGATGTTTGTTTTCGTACAGACTTATTATGGCATCACCTGTATCGTGCAATGAATTGCTCACACGTCTAGAGCCCATTCAACTGTCAAGCGAACCGAATGAGTTTCGATGGAACTTGCATCTGAACGGCAGATTTTCTGTCAAGTCTAATATGAGGAGCTTTCCCATAGTGATGTTCCTGATGATATTAAAAAACAATTGGAAGCTCAAACTACCTCTTCGTGTGAAGTATTCCTTTGGTTACTATAGACCGATGTGTGATCTTTACTAGAGATAACTTAGTGCCCTGCAATTTGCAAAATAAGCAAGCCAAAATGACAAACCTATTGAACACGTATTTTGAGTGTAAGCTTGCGCCTTGGTAGTAGACCACGGTTCAAGTAGCTTCAAAGCATTACCCCGCATAGTGCCTGTTATTTGTTCGGTAATTGGTTGCGAGCTATTGACAAATAACTCTTGCACATATTCTTGTGGGGACGACAACCTTAAAGTGTGCTCTATAGCTTACCAAGAATGATGTGGTTTTTAAGAAAAAAAATGTGTATCATATCCTATTAGTATTATTCATGAATATACATGATCACTCTGTAATTGGTCGATCCTGTTAGGAAAGAGACATTTTTAGATGGCATCTACACACCTAGAGGATCAACCAATAAGGTTTTGCCCCATCATGGATGGCCAGGTAAAACTTGGATTGTTGCATCTTAAGCCGGACTTTCTTATTTTGATGTAAAATAATGTTTTCTTCCTGGTTTTGTTGGATGTGTGCATCGCATTATGCAGAGGTCGAATATTTGCTCACTAGGGTTGTATCACCTCGACATATCGGTTGAATGAAAATGTTATTTACTGAATACACGTAAGCATGCGATCACCCGCATGCGTAACATCGGAGGCACGCCTTGTTGTCCACTGGTACGTTCTCTATCACTAAAAGAATAATCCACCTCAATCAGTTGGCTGGCGTTCTCATTCATTTGTCATGTGGTACTGCATCAACCTGCATTACGAGACGCAACATAGCAAAAAAAAAGTATATTCAGTACATCGTTCGGAGTACTATCGTTGTACAATATATTCACATCCCATGAAGCTCGACTTCCCCACCCACCCCTTGCTGCGCTGGCGTTTACTTTTACAGCCACCATCGCTAGAAGGGTGTGTCTAGGTCTCAGTCATCAAGTCAAGTGATATAGTATGTAAGAAGAAAAAGGAAAAAACTGAAAAGAACTTTTTTCTACGAATCTCCATGCAAGAACAAAGGAATATAGCATCATCTGAGACATAACGAAGTGTCAGTCGACTGAGACTTAGCAAAACTGTTTGTAGAAACCGCCAGAATGTCCGCTTGAGATGAAATAAGAAAGTAAAACTAAAGGCAACCAGCTCTTAGCCGGCCTAACCATTTGAGCGTTTATTTAATGTAGCCTCTAGTCAAACTCCTAACTGAAATAAATATATGATATCTTATTTAGCAAACACACTCATTATTCTCTAAGAATACTTTCCGTGGTCACAATCTCGTCCGACGAGGAATGAATAGAGCTGCAGCCTACAACTTCATCGTTGACAAGTTTATCCCGAACCAGGTTTGGAAAAGCAAAACCATGACCCCTAGGGTCAACTTTTTTTCTTGGAACCTAATTAGGAGGGTTGTAGCTACATGATTAAGAGATTGCAGGTACTCCAAACATATCAAGAAAGATAGTTGCAGGTGTGGTCAAACAGAATCAGATTTGCACCTGTTCTTCAAATATAGTTTTTCTAGACCAATTTGGTTCTCCTTTGGATCCAAATTTGATAACTAAATTCCAATCTATATCTTGCCAATGTCACTCAAAAGATCTTGACTACATAGCACTCAGAACTAAAGGTAGACACTATTTTCACATTTCTATTGAATGTATAGAAAGCAGAAATGATATTCTTGTAAATATATAAGAAAATAAGAGTAGTATGGAGGTTATCCATGCTGCAAAAGCAATGCTTAATGAAGGATCGTGGAGGAGAAGGATGAGGGAAATAAGCCCGCTGATAACTACTCCAATTCTTCTCCAATTACAATCTTGTATACTCAACGTGCAGGTCTCTTAGCCTATGCTGATGCCGAATACAACCCTGTGGTGGCTGTTAAACATAGGGTTTTCGGAAACTGCTCGACACCCATAACGGGGTGTGGCTATCTCATATATATAAGGGGTACACAAAAGTGTACGGTACAATATACAAGATCTATACAGAGGCTACGTATAAATACAGTCTAACACCCTACCTCAATCTTAACTATGCCCTGAGGTACAAAGTACGCTAAGATTGTGCCTACAGCCTACAAACTGAGGTTGTGGTAGAGGCTTCGTGAAGATGTCAGCAAGTTGATCTTTAGAAGAGATAAACTTGATAGAGAGTAGCTTCTGTGCAACACGTTCCCGCACAGAGTGGTAGTTAACTTCAATGTGTTTTGTCCGATCATGAAACACTGGATTAGATGATAGATATGTAGCACCAATGTTGTCACACCAAAGGACTGGTGATTGAGGTTGAGGAACTCCCAACTCTCTCAATAATGATTGTACCCATATGATCTCAGCTGTAGCATTGGCAACTGCCTTGTATTCAGCTTCAGTGCTACTCCTGGACACCGTAGATTGTTTACGAGCAGCCCAGGCGATCAAATTAGGACCAAAGAAGACAGCATGTCCCCCCGTGGATCGCCTGTCATCTGGGTTACCAGCCCAGTCTGCATCCAAAAAAGCAGAAAGCGTAAAAGACGGTGCTGGCTGAAGAAGTAAACCATATGAGGCAGTGAAGCAAACATAGCGAAGAATACGCTTCACCGCTGTCCAGTCAGAAGTCCGAGGAGCATGAAGAAACTTACAAACATGATTGACTGTGTAGGAGATGTGAGGCCGAGTGATAGTCAGATACTGCAGACCACCAACAATACTGCGATACTCAGTGGAATCATCTGAAGTGAGCGGATCTCCCTCAAAAGCAGACAAACGATCAGTAGCAGACATAGGAGTCATGGCATGTTTACGCTGTAGCATACCTGCCCTTCGCAACAAATCCATGGAGTACTTATGCTGTGTGAGCGTCAAACCAGCAGGAGAGCGAGAGACTTCCAAGCCAAGGAAGTAATGCAACGTGCCTAAATCCTTCACCGCAAAGTCACCACTCAAAGAAGAGATCAGGCGATCAGCAACAGTATCAGATGAGCTAATGAGGATAATATCATCAACATACACCAGCAGATATATCGTCACCTCAGGCCGATGCAGAAGAAAGAGTGACGTATCAGCAGTGGAAGGAACAAATCCAAGTGATCGAAGGACAGAGCCCAACCTCGCATGCCAGGCACGAGGAGCCTGCTTCAGCCCATAGAGTGCCTTGACCAGGCGACACAGATGATGAGGACGAGCAAGATCAACAAACCCTGGGGGCTGACACATGTAGACCTCCTCATCCAGAACTCCATGTAAAAAAGCATTCTGAATGTCTAGCTGATGGAGAAACCAGCCTCGAGTAACAACCAAGGACAACAGAAGCCGTATAGTCGTTGGTTTGACCACCAGATTGTACGTATCCTCATAGTCAAGACCATACCGTTGCTTGAACCCTTTCGCCACTAACCGTTCCTTATAGCATTCAATAGAACCATCGGCATGCTTCTTAACTTTGAAGACCCACTTGGAGTCAATGACATTAACACCAGAGACCGGAGGAACAAGTTGCCATGTACCATTTGTCAACAACGCCTGAAACTCTTGTTCCATAGACTGACGCCAATGAGGAATCCCGAGAGGAGCCTGAAAATGATGCGGTTCAGACGAAGGATCGTCCTTTAGATGAGCAACATAGGCCGCAAGCCATGCCACCTTCCCATCTTTGCGTTGCTTAGGACAGAAAATGCCAGACCTGCTGCGTGTATGCGGTCGCTGAGCAACAGCAGCCGGTCGTGGAGCAACAACATCGGGGTTCAGTGGCACCAAGGAGGCCAGCGAGGCATCAGGTGACAGTGCAGCAGCACCTGGCAGAGACGAGGTAGGGCCAGGTGACGGAACGGGAGATGAGGCGGGCGACACTAGCCCAGGCGAGACCGACCGCTCGACGCCATCCAAGGCCGACCCAGGCGATGCCAGCCCAGGGGAAGCTGGTGCGGGAGAGGCCGGGGTTGTGGACCCCGGTCCAGCGGCAACCACCGCGGGAGGTGCAGCGGGAGGCATGCATGGTGCATGCATTGCACCATGCCTCACATCAGGTGCATCCAACTCCTCCTGTTCATCCAATAACTCAAGGCGAGCTCCACGACCTGTACCTGCAGCATGATTAGCTAATAACGCAGGAGAGTATGCAATATCAACAAATTGAGTAGGCAGAGGAGAAGTGGAGGGCGAGGATGAGACCGGAGGTGCGGGAGTCATTGAGAAAGATGAGAACGGGAATACATTCTCATCAAACACAACATCACGTGAGATGTAGACACGATTAGACGGAATATGGAGACACTTGTATCCTTTATGAAGAGAGCTATACCCAAGGAAAACACAAAGTTTTGACCGAAACTCAAGCTTGCGCTTATTATATGGACGAAGATGAGGCCAGCAAGCACACCCAAAAACTTTGAGAAAGGTATAATCCGGAGACTCATTAAGCAACAGTTCAAGCGGTGTTTTCATCCCAAGAAGTCGTGTAGGAAGCCTATTTATGAGAAAACAGGCAGTGGAAAATGCATCACTCCAAAACCTAAATGGTACCGATGCATGGGCAAGTAAAGTTAGGCCAGTTTCAATAATGTGACGATGCTTACGTTCAGTCGTGCCATTCTGCTAATGTGTATGAGGACAAGACACACGATGTGAAATTCCAAGCTCATTAAAAAAGGAATTGAGGTTGTGATACTCACCCCCCCCCCAATAGGTTTGGATATGGATAATGTTATGCTTGAGAAGACGCTCAACGTGAGCTTGAAATTGTAGAAACACATCAAACACATCAGATTTACCGCTTGATATGGTAAAGCCAAGTAAATCGACTATAAGCATCAATTAAACTGACAAAATAATTATGACCACTCACAGAAGTTTGGGCATGCCCCCATACATCAGAAAAAATAAGCTGAAGTGGAGTTTTAACGACACGACTCGAATCCAAAAACGAAAGCTGATGAATCTTGCCTTGCTGACAGGCATCACAGACTGTGGCAACATCTTTATTGGACACAACGGGAAGACTATGACGATGAAGAACACTACGAACTATGGGAGTGGCAGGATGACCAAGCTGTGCATGCCAATGAGTGGGCGAAACACGGACACCGCTGAACGCTCGAGGAGCAGATGGCAGATTAAGTGCATAAAGTCCATCACGCAGGCAACCTCTAAGCAGAACGTCCCTCGTGGCCCGATCCTTGATAAAAAAATAAAAAGGATGAAACTCAGTGAAAACATTGTTATCACGAGTAAGTTGAGGAACAGACAATAAGCTGCGAGTAGCAGAAGAAACTCTAAGAACATTACGGAGATGAAGGGATTTTTGTGTGCGAGTTAAGAGGGAGGCCTGACCAACATGTGATATATGCATACCTGCTCCATTGGCGGTGTGAATCTGATCATGTCCACGGTAAGGTTCTTGCATGGTGAGTTTGCCCATCTCGCCTGTCAGATGATTCGTTGCGCCCGTGTCCATGTACCAAGTTGGATCGATGGGATATGATGGAGTGTGGCCTGCTTGGTGAGTAGGAACATGAGTGGCCAAGGCAGCCTGCTACTCGTTGCCTTTGCCATTGTTGTCGATGCCAAGGAAGCCCTGCTTGAAGCGGCGATGACAGCGGGAAACGATGTGACCTGGAAGACTGCATAGTTGAGAGGGGAGCTGAACGCCACATGAGGGGCAGCAGGCACATGGACGACCACCCCCGGTCGTAGGCAGGGGGGCTGTGACGGGCGGCCGCTGAGCTTGTGTAATCATTGGTACTGACCTGCCGCCGTTAGGTGATTTGAAGGGCTTCCCTTTACTACGTGTGGCAGCATTAGCAGCAATAAAACTCGGGTTGAACCGGTGGGACTTGATGCGTTGTTCCATGGCGAGGAGGCGGGCGAGATCACGAGGTTCAAGCGGAGTGTCACGACCATTGATATTTTCAGCAAGGTTATCATAGTCATCGTCCAGTCCGTACATGACGAAGGTGGTGAAGTCCTCTTTGCGAAGTGGCTGGCCAATGGAGGCCAGGGTATCTGCAAGACGCGTCATCTTGCCGAAGTAGTCGGTGATTTTGAGGTCAAGAAGCTTGGTCTCCCCCAGCTCCGTACGAATAGTATGAGCACGCGCATGCTGCTGAGATGCAAAGCTCGTGTGAAGAGCAGACCATGCCTCCTAGGACGTGGCAGCAAAGAGGACCAAGGAGGACACACCCTCGGTGAGCGATGCCGGATGATGCGGTGGAGGACAGAACCATCGTCGTAGCCCTCCAGGTAGCGACTGCGGAGAAGCGGCAGCACCTGTGCACGCCATGACAGATAATTATCTATCGTAAGCTTCACCGGGATGAGATGCACGAAGTAGAATGGTGCAACGGCCACGGCATGATCAGCAACGGGAGGCGACGTGTAGTAGCCCATGTGGGACGATCCAGCTGATGCACCAGGACCCAGCATCGAGGAAGGTGCAGCCGGCGTAGGAGCTCCAGGGTAGGACGTGGCCATTAGGGGTGGATAATATCCGCCATAGGGCAATGGCGGTGGCGGGGCACCGTAGGGCACAGCCGGTGCCCTTCCTGACCCGGTGTTCGCGGCGCCGTAGAGAGCAGCAGACGCAGCCGCATAGGGCTGCGAAGTTGGAGCGGCGTAGAACGTCGTAGGGACGGCGCCATGTGATGTAGCCGTGACGGCCGAATACGGTGCTCCATACGGGGCAGGGACGCTGTGCGCGGCAGCGACGGGAGGAGCCCCGTAGGACCCTACGGACGGTGGAGGAGGAGCCCTGTAGGGCGCCGATCCCATCCAGGGAGCCGCTGGGTCAGCGTACGTAGCGCCCCAAGCTGGCGGAGGCGCGATCGGAGACGACGGCGGCTGCTGATCAGATGCGGCGCCCACCATCGAGGCCTAGCCAAAGTAGACCGAGGCTAGAGGGCGTGACGAGAGGAACGACGATGCAGGTGTCGTGGCAGAGACCGGCGTGACGGCAGCGGCGGCAGAGGTCGGTGCGGTCGCGGCGGCGGCAACGGAGGACATAGGACCGGTTAGGGTTGATACCATGTTAAACGTAAGGTTTTGGGAAACTGCTCGACACCCATAACGGGGTGTGGCTATCTCATATATATAAGGGGTACACAAAAGTGTACGGTATAATATACAAGATCTATACAGACACTAGTAGAAAAAGGACCTAATATGAGACACATTAGTGCCGGTTTGATTTTGAGCTGGCACTAATATGTCCATTAGTGCCGGTTCCAATGGCTAGCCGTCCGTTCTCATTAGTATCGGTTCGTGGCGAACCTTTAGCACCGGTTCGTGCCACGAACCGGTACTAAAGAGAGTGGTGGCAGGGTGTTAGTACCGGTTCGTGGCACGAACCGGTACTAAAGGTCGACGTACATAAACCCTTCGTCCACCCGAGCCACTCTGTTCTTCCCCTTTCCCCTCACTTCCTCTGTTCTTCCCCTCTCTTCCTTGAGCTCGTCACAAATTTTTCCCAAAATTTGTCAAGATTTGAAGGCCCCCATACATTCAAATGATCACAAATGTTAGCAACTTTGTCCTTTCAACTCTCATTGCTAGATTAGCTCTTGCAATGCTTTGTATAGTGATTAATTTGGGAGGAATTATATTTGCTAGTATTTGATTTATATGCAATTTGAGGTCAAAAATAACACTTAGTTTGCATATGTAGGTGTGGTTTACTTAGTGCCTTCTAAATCTCCGTCGTAACCACCGTCGATCGCCCGCACCGTCCCGTCGCCGGCACCACCTTGTGGTGAGGCTCTTGTTCATGAATGTTTTACATTACCAAATTGATGTTTGTGTGATTTGGATATATAGTTACTCGTATAATTATCTTACCCGTACGTTGTTTGTTATACATAGTGCCATGGTTTTGATATCTGTCCCCGTCGGCCCTCGTCCTTGTTATGATTCGGATGTGGTATATTCTCTTTTAAAACTAGTTGTTGCATTTCGTGTTTATGACAAATTATGCCCATCAAGTTGACATAGATATTTTTATCTAGGAGGTATGTGAACCGAAAATTCCAACCGACCCTATTGTCGAGAGGTTAAATTTAGTTGAAAGAGAAAATGAGTATTTGAAAGAAAAATTGAAAAGAATTGAGGGGGAGAAGATGGAATTGGAGTTGCATGTTGCCGATGTCATCGATGATCACAAGATCAAGATGGAGAAAATGAGGTTGAAGATTAGAAAGATTAGAAAATATGCCATTGATAGTGTGGCTTGGTATCATTATGCTGTTGGATCAATTGTTACCTTAGTTGCGATCTTCATCACATTTGTTGTTGCATTTAAATTCTTTAGCTAGAGAGTTATTTGTATGTTGCATTTAATTAAGTGTTGTATATGAACTTTATGTATAAACTTTATGTATGAACTTGTATTAATTTGGTCTATTCGGTGTTGTGTAATGAAGATGAGCCGACAATGGATGTATGATGACCGATGCTCTCCCGATTTCATTAATGGCGTGCATACTTTTCTGCTTGCCGCTGAGGCAAACAAGCGGGCGGATGGTTTTATGCCTTGTCCATGTGCTGGCTGTAAGAATGGTCACAGTTACTATACGTCAAGAACCATTCACGTCCACCTATTTGAGTCCGGTTTCATGCCCCACTATAATGTTTGGACCAAGCACGGAGAAATAGGGGTTATGATGAAAGACAATGAAGAAGAAGAGGACGACGACGGCTATCCTGGCCATGGGTTCCCTGAATACGATGATACAACAATGGGGAAGAAGCTGAGCCCGCAATGCAGGAAGAAGCTGAAGAAGAGGCATCAGATGAGCCCGCTGATGATCTAGGTCGGGCCATTGCAGATGTAAAGAGAAACTTCGCAAGTGATCTGGAGAGGACGAAGTTGCAGCGCATGTTAGAGGATCACAAGAAATTGTTGTACCCGAATTGCGAAGCTGACAAAAAAAAGTTGGGCACCACACTTGAATTGCTGCAATGGAAGGCAGAGAATGGTGTATCTGATAAGGGATTTGGAAAGTTGCTGGTAATTATAAAGAATATGCTTCCAAAGGACAACGAATTGCCCAAGAGTACGTATGAAGCAAAGAAGGTTGTCTGCCCTCTAGGGTTAGAGGTGCAAAAGATACATGCATGCCCTAATGACTGCATCCTCTACCGCGGTGAGTACGAGGATTTGAACGCTTGCCCGGTATGCGGTGCATTGCGTTATAAGATCAGTCGCGATGACCCTGGTGATGTCGAGGGTGAGCACCCCAGGACGAAGATTCCTGCCAAGGTGATGTGGTATGCTCCTATAATACCACGGTTGAAACCTTTGTTCCAAAACAAAGAGCATGCGAAGGCGATGCGGTGGCACGCAGAAGACCGTAAGAAAGACGGAAAGCTGAGAGTACCCGCTGACGGTTCGAAGTGGAGAAAAATCGAGAGAAAGTACTGGGAGGAGTTTGCAGGTGACCCAAGGAACGTATGGTTTGGTCTAAGCGCAGATGGCATTAATCCTTTTGGGGAGCAGAGCAGCAACCATAGCACGTGGCCTGTGACTCTATGTTTGTATAACCTTCCTCCTTGGTTGTGCATGAAGCGGAAGTTCATTATGATGCCAGTGCTCATCCAAGGCCCTAAGCAACCCGACAACAACATTGATGTGTACCTAAGGCCATTAGTTGAAGAACTATTACAGCTGTGGAATGGAACAGGTGTACGTGTGTGGGATGAGCACGGACAGGAAGAATTTGACCTAAAGGCGTTGCTGTTCGTGACCATCAATGATTGGCCTGCTCTCAGTAACCTTTTTGGATAGACAAACAAGGGATACCGTGGATGCACGCACTGTTTGGATGATACTGACAGTATATATTTGGATAGTTGTAGGAAGAATGTGTACCTGGGACATCGTCGATTTCTTCCGACAAGGCATCCCATAAGAAAGAAAGGCAAGCATTTCAAAGGTGAGGCGGATCACCGGACGAAGCCTCGCCACCGTACTGGTGCTGATGTACATGATATGGTCAAGGATTTGAAGGTAATCTTTGGAAAGGGTCCTGGCGGACAACCTGTTCTGAAGGACGCTGACGGACGCGCACCCATGTGGAAGAAGAGATCTATATTTTGGGACCTGCCATATTGGAAAGACCTAGAGGTCCGCTCCGCAATCGACATGATGCACGTGACGAAGAATCTTTGCGTGACCCTGCTTGGCTTTTGGGGCGTGTATGGGAAGATAAAAGATACACCAGAGGCACGGGAGGACCAGCAACGCATGCACGGAAAAGACGGCATACATCAGGGTCAGGCCAGCTACGCTCTTACCAAATAAGAGAAGGAAATATTCTTCGAATGCCTGCTCAGCATGAAGGTACCATCTGGCTTCTCGTCGAATATAAAGGGAATAATAAATATGGTAGAGAAAAATTTCCAGAACCTAAAGTCTCATGAATGCCACGTGATTATGACGCAACTCCTTCCGGTTGCATTGAGGGGGCTTCTACCGGAAAACGTTCGATTAGCCATTGTGAAGCTATGTGCATTCCTCAATGCAATCTCTCAGAAGGTAATCGATCCAGAAATCATACCAAGGTTACAGAATGATTTGGTGCAATGTCTTGTCAGTTTCGAGTTGGTGTTCCCACCATCCTTCTTCAACATCATGACGCACATCCTAGTTCACCTTTGCGAATAGATTAACGTTTTGGGTCCTGTATTTCTACACAATATGTTCCCCTTTGAAAGGTTCATGGGGGTCTTGAAGAAATATGTTCATAAACGTGCTAGGCCAGAAGGAAGCATCTCGAAGGGCCATGAAAATGAGGAGCTCATTGAGTTTTGTATTGACTTTGTTCCTGACCTTAAGCCGATTGGTGTTCCTGAATCGTGGCATAAGGGCAGACTGGAAGGAAAAGGCACACTAGGAGGGCACCAAATAATATGTATGGACGGGCATTCTCTCACTGAAGCACACTACACAGTTCTACAGAATTCCGCCTTGGTGGCTCCATATATGGAGGAATACAAGAATTTTCTACAGTCCAAACACCCGGAGAAGTCTGACGACTGGATTACACGCGAACAAACGAGGACTTTCGTCGGTTGGTTGCAGAAACGTGCCCTGAATGATGGCGATATTCAAAATGACTTATACTCGCTGTCCCAGTTACCATCTTCGAATATAATGACTTTCAAAGGGTACCAGATAAATGGGAATACATTTTACACGATCGCCCAAGATAAGAAGAGCACCAACCAAAACAGTGGTGTCCGCTTTGATGCAACAACCAACACGGGAAAGGAAACATATTATGGCTACATAGAGGACATATGGGAACTTAACTATGGATCAGGTGATTTGAAGGTCCCTTTGTTTCGATGCAAATGGGTCAATATGACACGAGGCGGGGTAACGGAAGACCCGCAGTACGGAATGACAACAGTGGATCTCAATAATCTTGCGTATGCAGACGAACCATTCGTCCTAGCCAATGATGTGGCGCAGGTTTTTTATGTGAAAGACATGTCTACCAGGCCGAGAAAAAAAAAGATAAGGAAGTGAATGGATCATACGACGAGCCAAAGCGCCACATAGTTCTTTCAGGAAAAAGAAACATCGTGGGAGTGGATGACAAGACAGACATGTCAGAAGATTATGAAAAGTTTGATGAAATTGCTCCATTCACATTGAATATTGACCCGAGCATTCAGTTAAATGATGAAGATTTTCCATGGCTACGGCGCAAAGAGACACACGCGAAGAAAAAGTTTCACACTCAAAGATCTGGGATGTGATCGTCTTCACTATCATCACTTTCTTCTGTGTTCCACACCCAGGAGGGAATGTTTGTAATAGTTAGGGTAGTTAATTATGTGTTTTGGCATTTGAAACGCGAAGAAATTTTATGTGCAAACAAATTCTTTTCATGCATTTACTGATTTTTTCCAGCTAAATGACCCTGAAATTAAAAAGCATTTCAAATGAACTCAAAAAAGGTTGAAAGTTGGCATGGTATCATAATTTCATACAAATAGCATGTGCAAAAAAGTAGAGAGGGTTACGGCAAAAACTGGATACACTTCGTGTACAAAATGGACAATCTCTTTCGAAGTATCAGGATTTCCGACGAAAACTGAACTGTTACAAAGGCATTTCATTTTTTAAATAACCTAAGCATTACCAAATTGAATATAATGATAAAACACACTAATATTAAACATAAGAAAAAAGGATCACTGAAAAAACTTTTTTCAAAGTTAAGTTATTCACAAACTAGTGATTCACACAAATTTCAAATAATTCAAAATTTAAACTATTCGAATTTGAAAACTACCGGCACTAACAGAAAGTTTCTAATTTTTTGTACCTAAAGCAAAAATATTCACAAAGAAACTCTAAATACAGCAAAAAACAACTCAAAAATAAATAAAATAAAAATAAAATAAAGCGAAAAAAATTAAGAAAATAAAAAAGCCCGCCTACTGGGCCAAACCGGCCTGCATACGACTAGGAACACAACCTTTAGTTGGGCCAGGATGCAGGCCCGCAAAGGCCCAGTAGGCCCACAGGGCAGAAGAGGACAGGTAGGCCCAGTAGGCCTGCTTAGGAGAGGAGCTCAAGAGAGCTATCGCACTGGGCCTTATAAACCAGTGTGGTAGCCCCTCGGGTAGCGAGGTGGGACTAAACTTGCGCACCGCGTGGAGCCAGCGCACCCCCTTTAATACCGGGTCGTGGCTCCAACCAGTACTAAAGACCCCCCCCCCTTTAGTACCGGTTGGAGCCACCATCCGGTACTAAAGGGGGGGCGCTTCCCGCCGCTTGGCCTGGCCAAAACAGACCTTTAGTACCGGTTGGTGGCTCCAACCGGTACTAAAGGTCCATCATATATATACAACACTTGAAAAAAATTCAGTTTTCCTCTGTTTCTTCCCTCTGTTTCCTCCCTCCGTCGCACCGCCCTGCCCCGATCGACGCCGTCCCCGTTGACGTCGCCGCCCCCGCCCCTCGTCGTCAACCCCGGCCGTGCCCGCCCCTCGTGGCCGCCCCCGTCGACGTCGCCG
>NC_041383.1:774265602-774276102 GCF_002162155.2 Triticum dicoccoides
CACACACACACACTACACACACACACACTACACACACACACACACACACTACACACACACACATTATTAGTTTGTTTGTTATAATTTTTTCTGTTTTTTAGTTATAGAAATGTTAGAAATTATTTTGTTTTTTAGTTATATAAATATTAGAAATATTAGTTATATAGAAATGTTATAAATGTTTTCTGTTTTTTAGTTATAAAAATGTTAGCAATTTTCTGTTTTTTAGTTATATAAATATTAGAATTGTTATAGAAATGTTACTTATATAATCAGGAAATTTTAGAATTAGTTTTAGTTAGATGAATTAGATTAATGTCAAATTGTTAGAATTTGCATATATACAGAATTTTAGTTATCACAATCCAATCATTTAAAAAATGTTACTTTTTGCGGGCATATAGTATTTGTTCTCAACGATATGCCCGGCCCGCATCCTCGCTGTCGACCCGTTTGCGACGACGTCCTGCTTCAGAGGACCCATGTCCGGGACTGGGCTCCGCCGGGCTGGCACTGGGAGGTGCTACGTGAAGGGGCGCGCCGCTTGGTGAGGAACCCGACCTCGGGTCCCGTCGTCGACCCTGATCTTCTTTGGTGGCGTTCGCGTGGGCCACATTCGGTGCAGAGGCAGCCGGCCCCGCCGGAGGTGGTGCGTCGCCGTGTCAGGGAGGAAGATGAGCACGTCCATCGCTACATGGCTGCTATGGACGACGTCAGGTTCTCCACTACTTGGCGGGTTCTTTGGGCAGATGACCATAGATATGATCCTGTGATGGTTCCTTCTCTTTGGGTGTGCACCACCCGCGCCCCAGGAACCGCGAGTGGCGCCCTAGATTTTTCTGTAGTACTCGATCTTTATTAGGTACCTAGCCAGTGATGTATTCGATATATAATATTCGAGATGATGTATTCAAGATTATATATATTAAGACGATGATGTATTCGAGATTATATATTCGAGACGATGTATTCGAGATTCACTTTTTCCTTATTGATTAATTGCATCCATGCATTGTAATTTGAATACTAAATTGTTTTATATTTCTTCTGTATTAATTAGTAAAGTAAAAGCTATGGCGGACAATACCGGCAGAGAGAGAGAAGAGGAATTGTTCGACATCATACGCAGCCCTCACAGGCTAGATGATCTGAATGAAGATGACGGCTCCCAATATCTGAACAATACCGGAGAGGGTGATGAAAAGATATTCGATCTCGACGACCGAGCTGATGAAGTCATGAACTATGATTATGATGACACAGACAATGTTTGTGCTGACACAGACAATGCTGATCTTCAAATAACAAAGACTACCGACGAGGTATATTTATATAAGCATGCATCCTGGTGATCATCACATGTTTTTTTATTGAAGATATATTAACAAATCGATCTTTCTTCTTTCATTCCTCCGGATCGAGCAAATCTGCTTCTACAGACAGCAAGACAAAGCGAGGCCTGGGCAGATTGTTGAAGGATGGTGTAAAGTACCACATCGAATCCACCAAACCTAGTGGCGAACCCCTCGCGCCTAAGAACGTTGCGGACAAGTGGACTCGTCGGTGCGGAGTTCTTGTGAAGGACAAACTCCCGATCTCCATTCAAGAATGGAAAGAGCCAAAGACTAAACGTCCAGGTGTTACTTGGGTCGACGAGAGAGCCAAAAAAGACCTGATGAAATCTCTGATGGAACATTTCACGATACCAGATCATTTCACTAAAGCAGATATGGAGAAAGTCAAGGCCGCTGCTCTTAAGAAGATGGCAATTGCATTCAACACCCACAAGAAAACTCTATGGGCCAACTACCTCGCTAACGAAAGGAAGACTCCAGATTTCAAGGGAACACTGGAGAAGCAAAGAGAACACTGGGACGATTTCGTGACCTTCAAGGATTCAGAATTATCTAAGGAACGGTCGATGAAAAACAAGGCAAATGCCACAAGAAAGACGCAGTTCCATAGGCTGGGTCCAGGTGGCTACGCGGTGGGATTGCCTAAGTGGGATAAGTCTGAGCAAGAGATGGACGGTGCAGGGGTCACTCCGATTACTAGGAACTGGCCCACCAGGTGCAGAACTTGGTTCTATGCGCATGGGGGGGCGTTGGACCCGAAGACAGGCCTGGTTTCGAAGAAGGCAAGTCTAAAAGGAGCCGAACAAAAGATACTTGACGCAATAGAAGAAGCTCGAGCGGGGGTGTTCACGCCCAACAGAGAGAACGACGAGCTTACGCGCGCCCTGGGAAATCCTGAACACCCGGGAAGAACACAAGGCATGGGCATTATTCCCTGGTATGAGGGCTTTTCGGACTGGAATGACGACTACAGGTCCCGTGCAAGAAAGAAGATGGAGGAGGAGAAGAAGAGGAAGCTAGAGGAGGAGCAGAGGAAGCAGGATGCAGAACGCCTTCAAGGCCTAGAAGCAAGGCACGCGGACCTGGCACTCAAATTCTAGCAGCAACAGCAGCAGCAGCAGCAGATCGACTCACTTAGCCAGGAAAGGGGGTCTCAGCAGCGGCAGCAGCAAGCGGATGATCGTCCAGCATTGGATAGCACCGTCCCATCCATGCCGAGAAGCAGCGTTGGTTCTGCCCCGGGCGACACACTGCTGGATACATACCATGTGGATGACATCATAGAGAACACTAACTGTGAGCTACACTCCAAAATGAAGAACATATCCATGAAGGTGGCGGACGGCGTTGCTTTTGCAGTTATCCCCGAAGCAACCTACCATTGCATCCCGATTACAGAGGGCTATGCTCGTGTCATGGTTGATGAAGTGGTGGACCCATATTCGGGGCTAACGCTTGACATTCCTGGAGGTGAAGACGAGCGCACATTGGGAGAAGCCATACATCGTATCATCCTATGGAGAAAGGATTGCATCATCTTTCGAAGTCCACCGACACCATGTCATCTGCCGACTCCTCCAAGTCCGCCACCGAGTCAGCAGACTCCCGCTCCTCCAAGTCCACGAACGCGTGAGACGACTCCTCCTCGAAGTCCGCCACCTCCTCCAAGTCCCCGAACGCATGAGCTGACTCCTTCGGTTTCAAGTCTGGCACAGCGTCATGCCACTTCTCCGGTTTCAAGTCCGGCACCGTGTCAGGCCACACCTCTTGCTTCAAGTCCGGCACATCGTCAGGCCACTTCTCCTGGTCCAACTCCACGTCAGCCCTCTCCGCCGTCTCAGCAATCGCAGAAGAGACATGCCGCAGCTTTGGTGCGTAGCGGTACGAGTCGAGGTAGTTCAGGAAGTACAGGCGGAGACAAGCGATATAAATATGGTCCAAGCCTCGCTCCTCTTCCTCAGAGGCCTTACGACATGACTAAGGAGCAAAATGCAGCCATAGTGCAAGCCCAAGTGGACGCCCATTTTGGACCGAAACCGGCACCGCCGCTAAAGGAGAAAGTGCCTGAGAAAGTAATTGACCACTTCATTCGTATGGCTAGAGAACCAGCTCCCAAGCCTGTTGACTCGGACTATGAGCGCCAAATCAGGAAACTACATCGAGAACGGCTAAAGAAGGAAGCAAGCTCGAGCTCGAGCCAACAAGAAGCTGGCAAAAAATGCGGGAAAACCGTTCCCCAGTTGAGAGAACAGGCGCCGCAAGCGATCCCCCCGCTTGTTATGCCAACAACACATGAGAGGAGTAGTACGCCCGCCAAATATTATTGTGGGCAAACCGTTAGCGTTCCCCAGCATGGCCATGTGGTAATATCGGAGGATCATATTATGCAGGCTCAAATGCTCAATATCTTTATTGGACAACTCCTCGAAATCGAGCCCATGCCTACGCTTAGAGAATCGGAAATAGCATGGAAATATGTCCGGGTCCATCCAGACAAGGTCAAGGACCTCCCAACAAGAATGTATCAATTGCATCAATAGTACATGAACATTACCAAGATTTCCAATCGAGAGTCCCTCATGGTGAATGTCAAGCATGAGCATTATTACCATGAGAAAGCTCTGGACATTGAGTATCCAGAACTATTTCAGTTATACAATCAAGACGCACTCGACAAGTCTATCGTCAGTTGCTATTGTCTGTAAGTGATTTCTTTCTGTAATTTATGTCTCAAGCTAGTTATGTAGTGATAATTTTGAGCAATCATTACATGTAATTATCCTCACTATATTCTTTTTCTGTGGTATTATATGCAGGATGAAGATGTATGAAATGAAAAAAGCTGGACGCTATGGCGTTGGGTTCATTGACCCAAATACCATTAATGAGGACATATGGCAGATTGAATATTGTCAAGATGATGTAGAGCAAAGCATGCTAGAGTTCTTGAATCGCCTCAATAGCAATGAAGATATACTACTTCCTTACAACTTTCCGTGAGTCACACTGTCTTGTACTATAAATTTTGTTTTTAATTAAGTGTATATAGTTTATGGTAGTTGATTAATTTTATGCATATGCCCGCTTAATTAAGACATGCAAACGTGTGCGTATGCAGTTGGCACTGGGTCTTGATAGACATTAAAATTGAGGAAGGAAAAGTTGAATTACTGGACTCACTAACTAAAGAAGATAAAGACTACACCATCGTGAAGGGGATAGTCAACAGGTAATTTCAATCATTATTAACTATATCTCGGCCTATTAATTATTAGTTCGTCATTTCCTGATTTGAGCTGTTTAATAACCCCTTTATTGATTTTCTTTACCGGCGGGCAGAGCATGGGCAAAGTTCATCAAGGTGACTCCAGGCAAGTGGGCAAAAAAGTTGTTTTGGCATCGACTCAAGGTAAGTAATTAATTAGTACTAGCTAGCTACCATCTCTTTAATTCTTATTTCAATATCATTAATTAATTATCATGTTTGATTAATCATTATCTGATTTAATTACATTCTCGTAAAGGCCCTAAAGCAGGCGTCGGGGAATAATCTGTGTGCATTCTACGTTTGCGAGAACATTCACATGATGACGTGCGAAAGGAGCAGATCTGATAGACAGGACTGGGTACGTTTGTCAGAACACTATTCACACTATTATCGATATCTAGTCACACAACTAACACACATGCATATTGATCTCCTTCTTAACAGTTCAGATCGGTGCAGGATAAGCTCCTACCATCGGACCGCATACTAGCACTTCAAGAGGAAATAGTCGGATTTTTGCTCGACCAGGTCATAGATCCCAAAGGAGAATACTATTACCCGCTACCGCCCCCCATGAACCACTTGTCATCGTGCTCCGGAGGCACCAAAGGCAACATATGTTGGAGAAATTGTATATGTATATACATGTGTATGTGTGAATAATTAATGGTATTGGTTTGTGAGACATTCGATGATATATATATATATATATATATATATATATATATATATATATGCGGTTCTACGTACGAGAAAATCTATTTATATATATATTTGCATAACGTGTACAATTTCTAGTATCGTGAAATACCAGCAAACAAAAAAAAGTTGAATGGAAAATAAATCAACCCCGCCCCCCAAAAAAATATTTAGCACCGGTTGGTGTTACCAACCGGTACTAATGCCCTACGCGCACCCGGGCCTGGCTCGTGCCACGTGGTGGCACTTTAACGCCGGTTCGTGACGAACCGGTACTAAAGGGGGGGGGGGGGCTTTAGTCCCCACTCTTTAGTGCCGGTTGGTGAACCGGCACTAAAGGCCGTTACGAACCGACACTAAAGGCCGGTTCTGCACTAGTGAGAGGCTACGTATAAATACAGTCTAACAGTGGCAACTGACGAAGCATCTCTTGGAGAGTTTGTGAGAAATGAGGCAAGTGTACATTAAATTTCATACAAGCAACATCTGCGAATGTCCATTATGTTTTGAAGACAGAAGCACTCGGATTACTTCTTGCAGCAACAATCGCCAGGGCTTTAAATTGGAGCACTGTGATTACTTCTCTGTGACTGCAGGACCTTGCTGGAAGAAACTGAAACCAAAGATTTACGACAGCATCCAGGTCTTCAATCTTACTTCTGATCTCTATCAATGCAGGATACAACACATTCCCAGACTCAAGAATCTTATAGCTCATACCCTTGCAAAAGGGGCTTCCTGTAGTAGATCCTCTTCTAAATGCCATTTCTTATGCAAGAGAGCTTCCCAGTGTAATATTTAGCCCATGACGAAGCTACTCTCTCTACACTGCCTTGGTAGCTAATGGATAATATTTAGCCCTCTTTCAGGGTCTTTGTTTGCCCCAGAAAACTCTGTACTTCCAATCCATATTAATTGATGAACACTTAGTATAACTGTGTACTAAAATTATACTAAGTGTACGTCAATAAATATGGATCGGAGGGAGCGATTCTTTTGGCGGCGGCCATGTAGGACTCCTAAACGCTTTTCGGATCAATCATCATATTCAAAAATGTTTCTTCGATTTGGCAGTCTAATTAATATGATTAATGTCAGTCTAATTGATTGAACTAATTAATGCATCATTTTCTGAAACTGTTCATTGTCACACTCCAAAATTTTATTTTATTTTTCAGAAAGAAGAGTGTATTTATTAACTCATAATAATATATTAGACTTGTCTAATATCTGGTTGGACTTGCCAACATCGGTGCATGAATGGTGGTTCCTTCTTGAAGGCGTTACCTTGGAGCCTTGCGGCCTTTGTCTGCTAATATGTCATTGTAGTTTGGTGGTTCGATTTGGAGATACTGTCACGAGGCTTGTCCTATGTGTGTGACCTCAAGTTCTTTTCCTCTCTATACAAAGCAATTTATTTGGCATTATCAATAACTAACACTAATATATGGTTGTGCGTCACTCGATGCACATGCCAAGAGGGTGTTCTCTCTTGTTTTTAGAAAGAAATTAAACTAATAATGAAGCATCAAAATGACTCAAAACTACTAGGTTAGATAACTAAGGTAGTGATCTAAACGCTCTCGTAATTTGTTTACTGAGGGAGTAGTTATATATCATGAGCATATATACACCCGAACGTTCTTGCGTCAATTCTGGGTTGGAATGATTATAAAGCAACCCAGACCACGCCGTCCCCAACGCAGCAAAGCAAGCCCACGCCGTTCCCAACCCAGACCACGCCCTCCCCAACACCATCCATGCCGTTCCACACATTAGCTGCTGTACCTGTAGTACTATTATGGCTCGGCGCAGTGCTTGCCGCAAGGTTCCCACTGTTTGGAGCAGCATCGCCACAACCTAGCAGCCAGTGCCAAAGAAAATGCGGCAGCGTAGACATCCCTTACCCGTTCGGCATCGTCAATTCTCCCGACGACGACGACGGCCACTGCGCCATGAACGGCTTCAGCCTGACCTGCAACGACAGCGGCATTGATGATGGTGGTCGCCACAGGCCATTTTATGACGACGTGGAGGTCGTCGGCGTCTCGCTCCAGCAAGGTCAGGCCCGGATGCTGAATGATATCTCCTATTATTGCTACAACACCACCACTCGGGAGATGGACCCTTCAGGTTCATCCTACAGGTGGCTGGACTTCGCGGGCACACCCTTCAGGTTCTCTGACACCACCAACAAGTTCACGGTCATCGGTTGCCAAACGCTGGCGTACATCATAGATGATGGAGGCGATTACGGCGACGGCGGCAACAAGTACATGAGCGGGTGCGTGGCCATGTGCCGGGGAGACGATGTGATGTCGACCCTGAGCAACGGCTCGTGCTCCGGGATAGGGTGCTGCCAGACCGCCATCCCCAGGGGGCTGCAGTACTACCACGTGGAGTTCGACTCTGACTTCAACACGACGGGAGATCCACAACGTCAGCCGCTGCAGCTACGCGGTGCTCATGGACTCGTCCAACTTCACCTTCTCGACCACCTATGTGACCTCGCCGGCGTTCAAGAACAACTACGGCGACCAGGCGCCGTTCGTCATGGATTGGTCTATCGGGAATGAGACGTGCGACGTAGCGCGTAACAAACCTGGGCCATACGCGTGTGTCAGCGACAACAGCGACTGCTTCAACTCGCTCAATGGACCAGGCTACATCTGCAACTGCTCCAAAGGCTTCCATGGTAATCCTTACCTGCAAGATCCGGAGCACGGATGCAAAGGTACGTAAACCAAAGCCTGCAATCCTTATCCACATGGTAATCCTTATCCGCATGCATGCATGTTCCATCATTTTCCCTCCGAAATACTTGTGGTTGGGGAAACTAATACAAGTTCCCCTAACTACAAGTGTTTCAGTATAGAGGTAGTATACCAAAAAAGATTAATTTCATTAGCAAGCAAGATTAACTTAGTGGAAGGACCTTAAATTTGGTAAAAATATAATTGTCACCTCGCAAAATATGATGCACTTCCTTTATTTTATTTTTTTCAACTGCAAACCGTAGAACAATTGTTCTACGCTATTTTCCCATTAATAAGTCAATAAGATACACTATTTACAACAAGAAAAGAAACAACAAAGAAATAAAGTGAAAGTTGGGCTCAACCAATTCTCCTTTTCTTGGGAATATGTGATTATCTAGTGGATCTGCTTCTAAAACTGTTAGAATCATAGATGTGCACTAATCCATACTTTCAAGGTATTCAAATGCTTTGCTTTTATTCTGTGTTCCAACGCTTGCTTTAAACTAGATGAAATGGTAGTTGAAAACGTGTTGGAGAAACTGCCATTACCAATTCGTTAAAATCCCCAAGTGTTAATTCGTCAGACATTGATGAATGCAAGCTCCCCCAACTGTATCGCTGCACAAATGGCGGGGTCTGCAGTAACAGGCTGGGAGGCTATGACTGTCCATGCAAATTTAGATGGAAAGGCGACGCCAAAGCGGGAACTTGCATAGATCATTTCCCTCTAGCAGCTAAGGTAGTAGTCGGTAAGTACTCTACTACAGCCCATTGTGGGTGTTTTTGTTGATAGCTCATAGTGCAATGAACATTAGTACACAGCACGCAGCTGGGTGAGATCTGTTCGAGTAAAATCTATAAACACATGTATGACAAACCGACTGCTTGTACATCTCTTCATGGATGCAAGACATATGATTGCTTCAAAGAATTTCAATCATTCAGTTGTATATACTGCTTAATTTCTATAAATGGCCTGGCTGTAATCTACGACCTACATGATTTCCTTGTCTTTTAAAAGCTCAATTTCCTTGAAGTTGTTCTAAGGATTTAGATTCCTTTTTCTTCTTGTAATTCTAGTGGTAATTTGTTTTAGATTCCGAGTACATGAGCAAAATAAACTATTAACTTTTTATACAAAATATTTCTGCTAGAATAGTAACTACGATTTTAATGATATAAACTAAGCTTGTTTTATCTCCATCTAGGTACAATTGTTGGCATTCTTATCATGGTGATTATAACGTTTCTTGTTATTCTTCACAAAGAGAAAAAGAAGATAGCAGAATTCTTCAAAAAGAACGGCGGGCCTACATTAGAGAAGGCAACAAGCATTAAAATTTACAAATATGAGGACCTCAAGTCATTTCTAAAGAGAAACAACTTAATTGCAAATGGTTCCTTTGGTGAAGTTTACAAGGGCCTTCTTGAAAATAAACTAGTTGCGGTCTAGTTATCTCACATCTTTTTTTTCATATAAGCATCTGTAGACCTTGGAACACAGGAGGCAGGGATGGCTCGCCTCTCGCCTGGGACGGGCGCTCGCGACCCCTCGTCGCCGCCCGGCGACTGCTCGCCGCCTCGCCCGCGCGGAGCCCCTCCTGATGCCCCTCTCCTCCTCGGGTCCCTCTCCTGGCTGCTCTCCGGCGACGCTTCCTCAACCCTCTCCCTCCCGTGGCGCGTTCCCGGCGGGCCGTCCGCCGCCGCCCCGGCGTCGGCCGTGGCGGCTCCTCCCTCGAGCGCGTCTGCTACGCTCCTCCCCCGCAACGACGACTACGACGCACTGCTGCGAGGTCTTTGGCTGGGAAACCCGGCCGCGTCGTCTTCAAAAAACCAGGTGCGGCATTCCTCGATTCAGTCGTGCTCAATTTCCACACCATGGTTGCATCTCCACTTGCCCGTCTGTCCCCGGCAGCCGCTTGCCGTTTTTGGATCACCCCGGTAGTACCCTCCCCCCGGATCAACGCTTTCTTCGTCAAAAATGCCCTCAATTTCCTCCTTACGGACGCCCCCGACTGCTTTGCCGTCGCTGCCGACGGCCCGGGATGCTTCTTCTCCATGGCTGCATCCTCGGACGTTGCTAGCTTCATCGTCGCCTCCGCGAGTCTTCATCTCGGCCGTACCGAGCTTGCCCTCCACCGTAGCAGGGCCGAGGCGCGTGCTGCCGCTGAGCGCGCTCGCGCGCGCATGCTCGCCGCTTCCCCCGTGGTTCCCCCGCATGCCCAGGTCCCCTGCGCGGATCCCGCATGCATGCATGCCTCGGTTCCCGTGATCTCTCCCCTCCTGCTGTGCGCCCCAAATCCCGCCCCCGCCCCCGCGCGCGTGGCTGACCTCGCCCCATCCCCCACGCGGGCCCACGTCCCCCCGGGCGGCGCGCTGACCCGCGGATGGGACGCAAACGGCGCGCCCATACCTCCCT
>NC_041383.1:774276236-774332069 GCF_002162155.2 Triticum dicoccoides
CACAGGGAGCCGAGAAAAACGCCTCTCCGCCCTCCCCCGCCGCGCGAATCCGGCTGCCAAGCAATGAGCTCAGCCGCGCGGCGCCTCCATCCCCTGTTTCTCCGGCACCCACTGTTGCTAGCGGCGCTCCCAGTCCGCCCCGCTCCTATAAGGAGGCTCTCCTTTCCCCGGCTTCCTCACCTCCTTCCCGTCGGCGCATCCTCGCTTTCCTCCCTTCCCCCATCAAGAAGCTGTGCCACAAGTGCTACTCGTCGCACCACCTCGTCTGCGACTGCCGGGACCCCGTCCGCTGCCGTGACTGTGGTCGCTCCGGCCACGTTAGCTCGCAATGTGAGTTCGCTCCCCTCGTCCTCCTTCCGTCTTCCCCTTCCTCGCCCCCTCCTGTCTCTCCCCCGATTGCCTGCTCGACCCCTCCGGACTCACCCGCCCGCCCGTCCCCTTGCAGGTTGTCCGATGCGCTCCGCCGTTCGCCGCCCCGCTCCCGCTCCTCCTCTCCTGCCCGCACTCCTCCTCGCGAGCATTGGATGACGCGGTACTACCGGGGGGTGGAGGCCGAGCGCACCCAGCCCTTCTTCTCGCGCCCGCCGACTCCGTTCCCCCGCGGCGCCCCTCCCTCCTGCGGCTCTTGCTCCGGCGGCTCTGCGGCGGCGCCGTCGGGTAGTGCCGACCGCCCCCCCTCGTCCAATGGCTCCCAGCGCGCCCGGGCCGGCGCCAACCCCCATCGCCCGGAGTACGCGGAGTGCTTCATGCCGCTGGTGGTGGACATGTCGCGCTCCCGCCGCTTCGCCTAAGCGCTGATCGACCCGCCGTCCCCCAGCCCGGCTGACCTCCTTCGTCGTGCCCTCGAGCAGCGCGCCGGCAACCCGAGGGTCGGCCTTGCTGCCTCGCACTACGGCGCGATGATGGTCGTGTTTGCCTCTGAGCAAGCTCGCGAGCACGCCATGAGGGGGTTCTTCCCGCTCCCCTACGACGGCCATGTCATCATGCTCGAGCGGCCGGAGAACGGGGAGAACCGGTTCGGCTGGGAGTACACTTGCTTCGTGCAGCTCTCCGCCACCGGCTTCCCGCTCGAGCACTGGGATGAGGGCGGCATCCGCAACGCCTTTCGCTCCATCGGGAACGTTTGCTGCATCGACCCTCTCTGCCTCAACGACCTTGACTTCTCGGCCGTCCGCTTGGTGATCCGCCTCGAGCACGAGAACGACGTCCCCCTTGCTCTCCATCTCCGCAACTTCGACGGCGACCTCTCCACCGACGTGACCCTCCGTATGGTCCGGACCTGGACCATGGAGGAGGACGGCTCCTCCGCCTCCTCCGTCCACTTCGAGCCTTCCGGCGGGTCTCCTCCACCCTCCCCGCGCGTGCGCCGCCCCTCGGCCATGGACGACATCGACACCGAGAGCCTGCGCAGGTTCGGGGCGCTCTCCCTCAGGGCGCAGCCGGACGCCCCTCCGCCTCCCCCTGCCCCCCGCGACGGGCAGGACAGCGCGGCCGTGGCCCGCCTCCGGTGGGAGATCGGTCGCCGCCTCTCGAGGTTCCTCTCGGAGCCTTTCCCCACGCGCTGGAACTCCCTCTTCCCCCCGGCTACACCTCTCATCATCGAGGGGGAGGATGGGCCGGAGGCTTCGCTCTCCTCCACCGTGGTCTCCGAGGCGTCCTCCGAGGGCGGCTCCACGGCGCTGGTGCCCTCCCCTCTCCTCGTGCCCTCCGACCTCCTCAACGACGACCACGAGCATGCTGCCCGCAAGCGCCGTGGCCTGCGCAAACGCGCCGTCGACTCCGGGTTCACCGACGGGCGCCGCAGCTTGCGTCTCGCCGGGAAGGAGCCCGCTGCCTACGTCAAGATGCTGGACTGCGCCAAGGCGGTCAAGGCGGCTCGCTTCGACGTCTCCAAGGGGTCCTCTCGCCTTCGTAACGCCATCCGTGCGGCCGGCATAGATGCTGAGGATGGCGCGGTCGATCCTATCCCGCTTCGCAAGCTTCAGGCGATGGGCTCCCCCTGCGGCGTCGATCCAGAGGCCCTGGCAGCTGGGGCCCGCGCTGAGGTGGCCGCCCGTGCCCCATGATCTGCATGCATGCAGCTAGGCCCTCGGCCCGTTCCCTCCCTCCCTCTCCCCCTTTTAGATGCGGCTCCTTGATTCTATACTCCCGTCCGTGGGCCCCAGTGTGGGGTTGCCGGAGTATCTTATCCTTTTTTACTTCTTCTTTTCCCCCCGTGGGGTATGTAATGGCCTTAGGCCCGTGTGTGTCTCTAATCAAGCCTGCTTTATTTTATTCGTTGTCTGCCGTGTGGTGTTTGTCTGTTCCTTATGATTAGCCCTTTCTCTCTCTGTACCTGGAACGTACGTGGGCTTGGGGATGCTAGTAAATGCCGCGATGTTCGCGCGGATATCGAGGCCATGCAGCCTGCTCTCATCGCGCTCCAGGAAACGAAACTTGCCTCTCCTTCTCCGCAAAAAACTAGCTCTTTCCTTCCTCCGTCTCTTCGCTCCTTCTCTCTAATTGACTCTGTCGGCGCCTCCGGCGGCATCTGCACTGCCTGTAACGACCGAGTCTTCTCGCTCACCCAAGATTTCTCCACTGCCCGTGTGCTCTCTGTTGACCTTCGCCACAGTCATGACAACACTCTCATCCGTGTTACGAACGTGTACGCGCCTTGCGACCATGCCTCTAAGGCCGAGTTCCTTTCCGAAAATAATGGCCATGCGCCCGGCGACGCAGTCCCGTGGGCGATTCTTGGTGACTTCAACCTCACTCGCTCCACAACCGACCGCAACAACGGCAACTTCAGCCGTTCGGAGGCAAGCCTTTTCAACGATTTCATCAACGATCTCTCGCTCATCGACCTCCCTCTCCGTGATCGTCTTTATACTTGGTCCAACCGACAGTCCTCTCCTGTCCTCGTTCGTCTCGATCGAGTGCTTGTTAGTGTCTCCTGGGACGCTAAGTACCCCACTTCCACCCTCTCCTCCTTCGCTCGTGCTACGAGTGACCACGTCCCCCTCCTCGCGACTATCTCCTCCTCCGCCCCTAAAACCCTCATTTTTCGATACGAGAAGTCTTGGGCTTTTCACGCCTCTTTCCGTTCCGCAGTCGTTGCTGCGTGGGCTTCCGCCGGCCGCGCCGACCAAACTGCCCGCCTGGTTGCTCGCCTTCGCCAGGTCCGGCTTGCCTGTAAACGCTGGACTCGGAGGACTGCTCCGGTGGCCCAACGGGAACAAGATTGTAGGGTTCTCATCGGTGTCCTCGACCGCCTTGAGGAGAGTCGGCCCCTCTCCCCCACGGAGAATCTTCTTCGTTCTCTTACTACCGACGCGCTCCATGTCTCTGTAAAAGAGCGTGTCCTTTACTGGAAATTGCGTGCCAAAGTCCGTTACGCCATCGCTGGTGACGAGAACACCGGCTTCTTCCACGCTTCCGCATCCTCCCGGTTCCGGAAAAACTGCATCCCTGTTCTCTCTGTCGATGGAGTTGACCTCTTCTCGCATGAGTCCAAAGCTTGTGCTCTCCGGGCCTACTACAAAGATCTTCTGGGTACGACCTCCCCGTGTACTTGGAACTTCTCCCTATCGGACCTCTACGGCAACTCTGCCACCCTCCCTAATGACCTCTCGAACCCCTTCACGTCCGAGGAAATCCGGCAGGCGTTCCTGGACATGAATCGTCTCTCAAGCCCCGGCCCAGACGGGTTCGGCCCCTCCTTCTATGTCTCCTTCTGGGCCACTATCGCGACAGACGTTGAGGCGGTCTTCCATGACTTCTACTCCGGGTCTCTCGACCTCTCTCGCATTAACCGTGCCTTCCTGGTCCTCCTCCCCAAGTTTGAGGCGGCTCGTTCCCCCCAAGACTTTCGCCCCATTTCCCTTCAAAATTGCATCATGAAGGCGATCACCAAGGCCTTGTGCACTCGGCTGCAACGTTACATTCACTCTCTCGTCGATCCTGACCAAACCGGCTTTCTTCCTGGTCGGCGTATTTCAGAAAACATTGTTTACGCGGCCGACCTCCTTCGTGCCTGCCACGTCCGGAAAGCCCCCACGATTGTGTTCAAAATCGACTTTCGGAAGGCTTTCGACTCGGTTAACTGGTCCAGCCTCCTTTCCGTTCTCTCAGCCCGTGGATTCAACTCCCGGTGGTGCGGTTGGATCCGAGACATTCTTTCTACAGGACACACCGCCGTCCTTCTCAACAGTATCCCTGGGGACTGGATCCTTTGCCGCAATGGCCTCCGTCAAGGGGACGCGCTTTCGCCATACCTTTTTATTCTTGTCGCCGATGTCCTCCAGTGTCTCATTCGCTCGGCTTCCTCGGATGGGAGGCTTGCTCACCCGATTGACCCCTCGCTCCCCTGCCCTGTGCTCCAATACACCGACGACACCCTTATCCTCTGCCGTGCGGACCCCTAGTCGGCGGCGACTCTCAAAACCATCCTTGACTCTTTCGCCCTTGCTACCGGCCTGGCCATCAACTTCCACAAGTCTGGGTTTATTCCCATGCACTGCCCCGATGATCTGTCAGCCGCCATGGCTACTACCCTCGGCTGTCCCATCTCCTCCTTCCCTCAACCCTACCTGGGTCTCCCCCTCTCCCCCTGGAAACTTCCCATCTCCGCTTACGACCCTCTTATCCGCTCCTTTGACCGTTACCTCTCTGGTTGGCGTGCCCTCCTCCTGTCGTCAGGGGGCAGGATGGTCCTTTGTAATGCCGTTCTCAACAACCTCCCCACCTACTTCATGTGCTTGTACTTGCTTCCCTCTGGTGTGATTGAGTTGATTGATCGTAGGCGTCGTGCCTTTTTTTGGACAGGCAAGGATACTTGCTCCGGTGTGCGTTGTCTAATTGCTTGGGATAAAGTGTGTGCAGATGTGCAGGAAGGCGGCTTCGGGATCCGGGATCTCCGTCGGCAGAACATGTGTCTGCTCCTCAACTTCGTCCACAAGCTTCATCAACCCGACTGTCCGCCGTGGAAACGGTGGTTTCTCAGCACCACCAGGAGAGATGTTGGCGACCCCTGCTCGGCTCCTTCTTTCCTTGGGGCCATCATTCTCAGCGGCCTCCCGACGTACAGGTCTATCACCCGCGTGGATCTCCGCGACGGGCGCGCCACCTCGTTCTGGCACGACCGTTGGCGGCCCGGCCGCGCCCTCTGCTTTGAGTACGCGGCATTGTACTCTCACTCGACGCGCCCGAACGCCTCGGTGGCAGCAGTGTCCGCCGACGGTCTGCACCTCCAGAGGCGCCTCTCCTCCGTTGCCGCTTCCCAGCTTGCGGCTGTGCAGGCGATCATCAGTGACCTTGGGCTTGTGGACGCTCCGGATGGTCGACTCATGGCCTGGGGGGAGGACGTGGAGTTCAGCTCGCGCGCCGCGTTCAGGGTCATGTCCCCCCACGGGGTGCTCTGCCAGTCTTCCATCAACATCTGGAGTTCGCGTCTCCCGCGGAAGATCAAGATCTTCGCGTGCCTTCTGGTCCGGGACCGCCTTAGTACCCGGAAGAACCTGCATGCGAAGAGTTGCACCCCCTCTAGCACGTGCGCCTCCTGCCCCAACGAGGAGTCCACTTCTCACATCTTCGCCGCCTGCGGTCGTGCGGTTTCGACCTGGACTCGCCTCGGTCTGGGCCCTTTCCCCTCGGTGGATGCGATCCTCGCCTCTCCCTCGCCGCCCGCCGACGTGGCTGCGTTGTGGAAAGATGGGCTCTACGTGCTTCTCTGGCAGATCTGGAAGGCCAGGAACAACGCCACCTTCAACAACATACGCTGCACCGCCTGTGATATCCTCTTGAGGACGGCCGACGACCTCCTGATTTGGAGCAGGCGCTATGACGCTCCGTCTCGGGATCGACTTCTGGCCATCCGACTTTTCTTTCTCTCAGTCCTCTAGACTGCCTCATGGCGGGTTTCTCTTTTTTTCGCTTCTTATCATGTTGTTTTTTATCTTTTCGATGAAAAACACTGTATGACTGCCAGGTCCTTCGAGTAATATAACAACCGGTGGGGCACAATGCCCCCCCATCATTCTCGAAAAAAAATAAACTAGTTGCAATAAAGAAGCCGATTAATGGTACCGTGCGAGAGAATGAACAATTTGCAAATGAAGTCATCATCCAATCTCAAGTCATCCACAAGAACATTATTAGGCTCATTGGTTGTTGCCCTGAATTTGAAGCCCCCCTCCTCGTCTATGAGTTTATCTCCCAAGGTAGCCTCCATAACATTCTTCACAACAATAATAACAAGGTGCCTCTCAACTTGGATGCACGTTTAAGAATTGCTGCACATTCAGCGGATGGTCTAGCTTATATGCACTCACAAGCAAACACTAGAATTCTACACGATGATGTCAAACCAGCAAATATACTCTTGGATGAGAACTTTGCACCCAAAATTTCAGACTTTGGCATATCTAGGTTGCTTGCAACAGACAAACAACACACTACGTCAATCATCGGCGACGTGAATTACATGGATCCAATATATCTACAAGAAGGCCTACTCACCGAAAAAAATGATGTCTACAGTTTCGGAGTTGTGATGCTGGAGCTTATTAGCAGGAGGAAGGCCATATATTCCGAAAATAACAGCTTGGTAAAGTGTTTCCTTGAAGCCCATAAGGAACAGAAGAAACCGACGGAGTTTTTTGACAAGGACATTGCAATTGCGGAGGATTTAGAGCTTCTTGATAGTCTGGCAGGTATTGCCGTGCAATGCCTTAGCCTTGATGTAGATCAAAGATACACGATGATGGAGGTAGCTGAGCAGCTACACAAACTGAGTCGATCTCGTAAGGTGTAAGATGTTTGTCACTAAGCTACATTTGACAAAAGCCTTCTTTGTTTCCGTGTAAAAAATGCAACTGTGTTTCTATGGTGGCTGAATGCAAGCAGGATGCATTTGTAATTATGTTTCTATGGTTTTGTAACGATATGTCACAGCACTACATTTTTACCAAATATGTAACCATGTGAAACTATTGGGTCCAAACAACATTTTATTTATAAATAGATTGCAAGAAATAGATCCAAACTTTTCACACGGGTCTTCTTTACAAACTTGTGGTCCAGCGGTGTTTTTCTGTGGATATTAAACGTGGTCAGCACTTGTCTAATCAAGAGATGCTATCTTGTACTAACAGAAGAGTTCAAGGGCAGTAGCTTGATGTGCAGACTTGGGTCGTCGGTCTTCGCACATGCAGCAACATGTGCTGCACCAGTCGTCTTCCTCGAAGATACTAATGAACTTTGACTTGACTTGGCCTCGTCGATGTTGATGGCTTTTACAAAATGATTAAATTTTTGCCGACATGAAGACCTTGAGAACGGTCTTTGCGCGCTTTCATCATCGTTTTCCGTTGCCGTTGCGCTAGCTATCGTTCTGCTCCCCATGCAAGTTAAATAAAACGCCGGTACGTCCATTGAATTTGCAAAGCTTGTCTTCTTTGACTGCAATCAATTTGGCCAGTGGTCATATATAATGATGCAGTCCTTTGGCATTATATCATACATCCGTAGCAAGTTTGTTAGAAGGGATAGAGAGGGATTGATGGAATCGATGTTTATTTTTTGAGTCTTGTGGGCATATATATAAGAGTACATGATTTTTTTTGGAGCACAAGACAAGCCAGAATACTTTCTAGTCTATCCTATGTTAGTGACGCATACGATAAGACTGGAGAAGAATCCGAAGGGAAGCTGGGGGACATCCCCCGCCCCCCACCACACACACGCACACAGTCGTAACGGTCGATGGACCACAGAAGTTGTGGCTGGAGTGAGAACCGACGAGATTGCTCAAGCAAGGCGGTAGCCACTTATCCCAATGTCGATGTAGCTGAGACCATAGGGTGGTGTAACTGTGGTCGAGATAACCGTGGAAGAACGCCATGGTCGATATCGAGTCGGGGTAGTCGGTGTCGAGGAAGTCGCTGTGGAGCAGCGAGTGCAAGGGGGCGTCGAGTTAGTTATAGGCGCAGTGGTGTCGAAATAGTGGTGCGCCAGGAAGAAGACATTGTTGACGAGCCGTCGCCCTGGTTTTGCCAAACCCGAAGATACATCATGGATGAAGACACCCATCACGCATAGGGGATGCGTAGACGGATGAAGTCGATGCTCATGATGTGCCGCTCCAGGCTTGCCAGTCCTGGGAACACATCGGGGATAAAGGCACACATCGGTGTTCCGACCACCGAGCATGCATAGACGGGGACTTGCACGAGTTGTACGGAATCTCGGAGGAGTCAGAGGGCCAGTAAAGGACTCGACGATGGTTGGGGCAACAATCGGCATTGGGGCTGATGTCGCCAATGGTGACAGGAGTAGACGAAGTGGTCAGGGAAGATGCTAGCGGTGCTGGCGATGAGCTGGTGCTGGACGAAGACCAAGGGGAAGTTGATACGTCTCCATCGTATCTATGATTTGCGGTCACAGAAAGGGCTAGCGACATATCATGCTATCATATTGCATCATGATGGTTTTGAAAAATTGTTTACATTTGAGATATGTTATTATTGCTCTTTAGTTGATTATGCCATTGATATGAGTAAATATAAATTCTAAGTGTTATCATTTGCATGTTTAATTTATTATCTTTGCTGAAAAGTTGGGTGCTATTTAAACTTATAAAAGAATACAAGAACAAAAGGGTTCGTAAATTTTTTTATTTATCACTTTTAGTTTTTCAACTGAATTGCTTGAGGATAAACAATGAGTTAAGCTTTGAGGAGTTGATACGTCTCCATCGTATCTACTTTTTAGAACACTTTTGCTTTAATTTTCGACTCTAACTTGCATGATTTAAATCAAACTAACCCGGATTTAATCTGTTTTCAGCAGAACTGTCATGGTGTTATTTTTGTGTAGAAGTATAACTCTTGGAATTGGTCAAAATGTTTTAAGGAATATTTACGAAATATATAAAAAACAGTGGAGCGAAGATGCACCGGAAGGGGCCCACCAGTTGCCCACAAAGCATCAGGGCGCAGCCACCCCCCCATCGTGCGCGCCCTAGTACAATGTGGGGCTCATGAGGCTCCGTTGACCCTTATCCCAATGCTATAAATTCAATTTTCACGAGAAAAAGTAAAGAGAAGAAATTTCATCGCGTTTTACGATATAGAGCCGCTGCCACCTCCTGTTTTTCATCGGAAGGGCTGATCTGGAGTCCGTTTGGGGCTCCGGAGAGGGCGATTTGTCGCCATTATTATCATCAACCCTTCTTCATCGCCAATTCCACGATGCTCACCACTGGGAGTGAGTAGTTCCTTCGTAGGTTTGCTAGACGGTGATGGGGTTGGATGAGATTTATCATGTAATCTAGTCAATTTGTTATGGCTTGCCACTATGTTCCGTGATTGATGTGGTATGACTTTGCTATGCTTAATGCTCGTCACTAGGGCCCGGGTGCCATGATATCAGTTCTGAACTTTCTATGTTTTCATGAATATGTTTGAGTTCTTGATACTATCTGCTATCTATGTGCACTTTTGATTGTTCTGATCCGTAGATTCCATAGTGACAATTGTTTGGACATATTTCCGTGGATGACTGTAATTCAATGAGTTCATGTATCCGTCACGTGTTAATGCTTTGATCCGGCTCTCTATCAAAAGGAGGCCTTAATATCTCTTAGTTTCCTTATGGACCCCGCTGCCGCGGCACAGGAGAAGAAGTGTCATGCAAGTTCTTATTATAAGCATGTATGACTATATACGGTATACATGCCTACATTACATTCATGAATTGGAGCTACTGTGTATCACTATAGATTGTGAATGTGACATGATGAATGTTAGCCAACACAAATATCCATCACTGATTCAATGCCAACGCTTTTCGCGATTGATATTTGCTAAATTTGTATAGTTATACTTGTTGTTACAATCACTATGAAACTGCTACCGTTACTGTTACTGCTCCTATTGTTATTGTTACTACTTCTATCAAACAATCATACTACTGTGCTACTGATCACCTTGCTACAGATATTTAGTTCTTCAGGTGTGGTTGAATTGACAACTCAACTGCTAATACCTACAAATATTCTTTGGCTCCATTTGTGTCGAATCAATAAATTTAGATGAAATAGTACCCTCGAAGACTGTTGTGATTCCCTATACTTGTAGGTTATGAATGCAGTGTTGACGAGTACCATCTTTAAGTTGGTGACTGGGTCTATTGCTGCTAGTTGATGGACATGAGTTGATCATGAAGAATCTGAGAAAGTTGTGTAATGTCTGAAATTGTCAAAATCTTCAGACTAGCGGTCAAGAAAGAGCGGTGATGCTGATTTCAGGTAACTCTTATATGTGGTTTCCAATATGTGAGTAGTTCACTTTCACGCAGATCAGTGATCAATGTGTGATGGTGT
Organism: Triticum dicoccoides; assembly: GCF_002162155.2. Classification (NCBI taxonomy): domain Eukaryota; kingdom Viridiplantae; phylum Streptophyta; class Magnoliopsida; order Poales; family Poaceae; genus Triticum; species Triticum dicoccoides. The sequence goes on from NC_041383.1 coordinate 774,286,600, forward strand.
TAAACGGATACTACAAAAGTTGGGAGGACATAGTAGAGTAAAGAGGAATTTAATATTGCTCAAGTGTTGACTGCGAAAAAGACAAGAAGGAACTGCAATTGCAGGTGGAGTCACATGGAGTCTGATAGTAGCAACGGTGCTCATGGCGTATATCAAGTCCGATGTATATGAAGATTCGACGCATGGATGAATCCAAGGTGGTGGAGAATATTCGTCAAGGTGGAGTTTGTTGGAGTTATGTCGAATATTATCTTACAAGATATGTTACAGTTGGACTTGGAGTCGTACAGTGTGTAGACCGGATATGGAGCCGTGTCCAGGTAGGACACTTGTATCCTAGACCACTTATATAATGATGGGTAAACACAGGATGCAACCTATGCCAGTATAATAGCACATGCATGCGGGGGAGCCGACGCCTGGGTGGCCGGGGAGCGGTATTGTAACGGTGTCATGAGGAGGAGCGTTCATAGTCAGGCCCCGAGGATGTAGCCATATGGGTTCCAATTTCTGTCCAGCGTGGGTCTGGCTGATTTTGTTCGTATGTGGCTACGTTTGAACCACCTTCCACTAGATCTATGTGTGAGATGAGGCATGGCTATTCATCGTAACCAAAATTTTGTTTTGTATATGTTGATATCTTTCTTATAAACTTGAGCAAACATAGGATTGTTTGACTCAGGACAAAACTTGGGGACTACGGTGCTATTTGTAAGAGCAACCCAAGAAACTAAGGGTACCAAATAAAAATTGTTCAGTTAAAGGACGTAAAAGGAAAACACACAAGCCACACAAAAGGCCTCCAGCGATCAACAATTGTCACGTCCGTACTCTCCTACCGCGCCTTGGCCTAGGCCACATAGTCTCGCGCTATCGAGGTCCATGATAAAAGAATGATCTTAGTAAGTTCGTCATTTTGACCACCAACCGATTACATTACAGATTGCATCGACACCCTAGACGAGATGTTGGTATTTCCCAACTTTCAACATGTCACACCTATCACCAGTTGTAGCTCGACCACCCCTGCAGCGGACTGAAATAATATCCACTCCAGGACAGAAGTAGTATATATTTTTACGTGTGACATATGCATGTGTTAGAGATGAAATAATATGCATGTCCCGAACTAGGGATTTCATGGTGCTGCTCTCCTTCGTCTCCGTCAAAGACTTCTTCAAGTGTTGGCGAGTGGCTCTTCTTGAGTCTCGTCAGCCTACTCGTCCGGGCATGGTCATCACTCGCCGTAAGGACCGTGCACACATGCAACTATTGGGATCGAGGCAAGTGAAGGAGACAACATAAAATGATTTCCATTGGGTGGTACTTCTCGAGTACCCAATCTAGAGCTCCGGGGTGAAAACTCTGGTCTGACCTAGTTGGTTATACCTGGCAATGGCGGCGTTCTTTACGTCGTTACCCTGATGACGGCATTGCTCGGAGTTTGCTCAGATTTGCTCTTCAGGGTGAAAACCCGTGAGCCGACCCTTGGTGGTTGGATTTGGCGACGGCGGCGCTTGTGCATCGTTCCCTTGTTGGAGGCGTCGCTTTTGGAGAACACTTCTCGGAGTCTTTATGATGTCAAGAGATGACTGGGGCCGGTGGTCACCGTTGTACATCGTCAATCGTTGTTTTCATTGCTTCGGTTTTTTTTTCTTTTCTTCGTCCGTCTAGGCATAGTTTTGGTCTTTGCATGACTTTGCCTTTGCCGGCGTGATCATTTGTGTGTGTGTGATGTGGAACACGCGCGGCAGACGGCAGCCCCGCGGCACCATCAACCCGAGACGGATGAGCTCGTCCGTCTCCGACGTGTCCAGGCTCGTCGGCCACAAGCTGCCGCCGCCGCTGCCGTCGGACGCCATGGAGACCGCCGGGAATGGGAGCTCGTCGGCGGTGGAAGCACGTCGGTGGGTGGGGTGAGCGGTCGAGTCGCGTCGTGTGGAGTGCGGGAGGCAGACGGGCGACGGGGGCGGCGTTTTAAAGGCAGGCTTCGGTGGGTGGGGGCGCCGTCCGGTAGGTGACCGACGCCCCGGCGTAACGCCGGCATTAATGGCGCATCGGGCCGGCCACCGCGTCGGGAACCGTCTTTGACCGACGCTTAGACGGCACGCAACCGCCCCGTCCACACACGTCGCGTCGTCGTCCCCACACGTCGCGTCGTCTTATTTTTTTCGTCCAGCCGACGCCACGTCGCTACGAGTACGTCGCTCGTCACGTCACGTCGTTTTTTTTATAGGATCGTCGTCGTACGTACGCGGACGGACGCGTCTACGGGTAGTCGGCGTAGAGCCCCGTCACGCGGGTACAGCCGCGTCGCGCGGGTACAGCCCCGTCGCGCAGGCGGCGGCTTTTTATGTGCTGGGACGATCCTACCCTTTTTTATGAAGGGGTACAGAATGATCTCAGCCGTTGTTGTGTTTAGGGGGGTTGTACCGAAGAAGAAGTGGTATCCAAATGCATTGAAATAGCAGCAGACTGCAAGAAACAAGAACCGAAAGATAGACCTTCCATCAGTGATGTAATCAGCTTTCTGGGGATATCTGAAAGTACCGATGGGCACATTGGTCAGGTAAGCTAGCTAGTTTAATATACCTTCTTATAAAAAATGTGGATCTTTTGAAATGAGAGTAGATAACAATGTTATTTAGATCAGAGAGCTAATGAAGTCTGGAACAGTAAAGTATTGAGCCCTAAGACTCTGTTAATTTTGTTTGAGGATTCAAACACATGTTAACCATGCTAGGTTAGCTTAATACGAAATTGAATTAAATTCGTCATTATTGTTAGGAATAAGCTGTTGTTGCCACCCCAACTAGCTCTCTCTCTCTCTCGTAGCTGGAGGTAGAAGACACTGGAGTTATTCTGGCGACGAACGCCCGGTACTACAGAGAGTGCGCTCCCGTTCCGCGGGGCACAATATTTAGTCCCACCTTGCTGAGTGAAGGGCAGCCGCATTGGTTTATAAACCCAGCCGCGGCTGCTCCTTCGAGCTCCTCTCTAATGCAGGCCTCTGGGCCTAACTTTGCCGCGCTGCCCTGTGAGCCTGCTGGGACTTATGGACACATAGAGTTACACTAGAGTGCCTCGATGTCTACTGTGGATGGCTGCCGAGGCGCCTACGCGACGAGCATGGAATCGTGGGCGAATGATCCTGACGGCAGCTCAAAACCAGTTGCTAGCGTCATCGTCGCAAAAAAATCCATGGGAAAGGACAAGTAAGAGGGTGCTGAGGCAGAGGACAAGGAGGTGAAATGCAGGACAAGGGACGAATAGTCGTTTTGATGATGAATACCCCTGCCATTCCATAGTTTCCTTCAGCAGAGATTATCAGCACTTATGTCCTCCCTCGACCCGATCGACCCGGAAACTTCGCAAGGAAGCCGAAAATAAGCCAACCACACACTAGTGCTTCAACCCAGCTTCAAAACTCAAAGATAAGGAAGCCCAAAATAAGGCCAACCCTACAAAGTCAAACATACAAATTGAAACAATCCAGGTGAGATCAGCAGAAATACATAATAGTTCAGCCTTTGTCTCTAATTTTGGAAATACACACGGTTTACAAAAAAGTGTTGGGACCGAAGCCCTCTAGCTACATCTCCTCTCACTCGCTCGGACGAAGGTGGAAGAAGAAGCACACTGAATTTTTTTCCGGCGGACAAACGCCCCGCCGCACGAACGGCGCCTCGGCCGCACGAACGGCCTAATCTTTACTGGGCACATATCCGGGCTCGGCACATACCGCCACCCATACACAATGGCTCGGCTCATACCGGCGCCACACGCACACAAAAGACTACCGGAGACTACATCTCTCCTAGCTATTGTGCACTCTACACGACACCAATACATGGCTTATATAGCCGGACACACACACCAGGCATTGGCCTCACGCACGCACGCACGCGCATGGATCACCCGGCCACTAAGCCAACTGACTAAGCCATACACCCACAACCTGCTAGCTACATGCGTGGTCACTCTCACGACATGCGCAGCCTCCCTAAACAGTCGCGTGACCTGCCCATCCATCTAGCATGCAACCAACTGCTGCGGCCGCGCGCACGACCCGGCTGGCTCCAACAGATTGCAACGGTCCTCATACATGTAGCTCCTTCACGCAACCAACATGAGCACGGACTCACGCCAGGACACATCCCGTGCCCACCATGGACCAGAACTGTCGCGTCGACGCCGGTCACCACCGCACGGGCACGGGCATGGCTTATTGCCAACAAAAAGCATATAAAGATAAATCAGTAATAGAAATATAATTTGATGAATCCCGAATCCGTAGACATGACCCCCATCAATGGTGGTCGGACAACTCCCACCACTTGCTCTCGGCGTAGACATGTACCCTTGGCCAAATGACAATCCAACGGACCAAGAAGCCTTGATCAAGGACGGAGCCAATGTGTATATGATTATATAATGATCTTTTTATGTAAAGCCATATCATTCCTGCAGCACATTTATACCGAAAGCATCTTATTAGATGATGCAAGAGAATATTCAGCCTCTGCGTAAATTGTGGATACACACAACCTTTCTTGTCACAATATTGCTAATGGAAATAACAGGCATCATATGAAAAATGTCACTTTTAGACAGAATACTGAGCACAACTTGTCCAGGGCAAACAGCCCGAACACTAATAAGAGCAAACCAGGATACATGTTTGAGATTCTAAGCATACATATGTAACATGTGCCGATCCATTTAGCTAGATGTTGGTGCTTGGAAATTGGTCTGCTGCAACATAAACAATCGGCATTTTCATCATATCCACCTTCCCTTCTTCAAAGAAGGCAGTAGTGATCTCGTCGGATGTGAGATCCTCATTAACACGAGCACTCTGGACAACAAACATGTCATGGCATTGTGTATTCATTGGTCCCTCCTGTGCGTTAAGTGTCACAGAGATATAGCGCTTAGAACATGTCGGCATAGCTCCGATGCTTGGCTGTGCATAATACTTTCGTTTGTTGGTTTTTATATTAAAGGCAATGAAGCCCTCTCTCATGTTAGCTAGCTGCAGGCAGGTTGAAGCGTTCATCCTTGGCTCGAATAGGAAGCGTAACTCTTGGGATTGATCGAGGGAAAGAACAGTACTACAGCCAGAGCTTCTCTGCGCGGAATATGAAATGAATTAATATGGACGAGCAAAAGCTTTTGAGGAAAGAAATCATATCAGTTATATATCATAGACCTTAAAGATTCCCTAGCCATGCAAGTTAAAGATATGGTGTTTTGTTAATGATATGGGTCCTGAGAAAAAAGTTTAATTTAAATTGCTCCCTTCCTCATATCCAAAGTTTTACTTAATTTCATGTTACGTTGAACATGCCTTCCAATGAATTTGGTATGTACCATGTTGCTTGGATTTCATTAAGTTCACATTATCTCTACTATCTAAAAAAAACGTAGTGTTCCGTTTCCCCTCTTACGTCCCCGCTTCGTCCAGCCTGTGGTACGACCCCCTCACCGCCCGATTTTCTTTCCCCCGTCCTCTCGTACGACCCACCCGATTTTCTTTCCCCCGTCCGGCCTGCTCCTCACGCCGGCATCCCGTGCCACCGCTGCCGACCTCCAGCCGTCGTCCAGTAACCTCTCCCCCGCGCCCTATCTCTCTTCTTCTCCCTTCTCCTTTCCTTTTCTCTCTCTCAAATCTTGTCTCTCTATGTTTCAAAAACAACAGCACCATGGATCCCGATGTGGAACTGCACTGCGGCCCGATCTGAACTGGGAGCGACCAGATCCATGCGTCTCCTCCATCTTCCCGAGCGCCGGCGCCGCGCTCAGCCGCCGCCGTCCCATGCCATGGCCGCCTCCCTCCAGAACGACGTGCCATGGAACGCTGCTGGGAGGCAGTCCTATGGGCGGAGTCGTCAGAGACGATGGTGGAGAAGAGGCCCGCGTGGGAGATAGCGATGTGTGCGAGGACGATGCAAGCGTAGAGCGGGCGGTGCTACTGGTTGGTGGCAGTCGAGATCTGAGTTGAGGGAACTCGTGAGGAAGTCGGCCTCATGGGAAATCGGATACTCAGGCAGAGCTCCTGTGCAAAATAAAAGGAGGATTTGGGGATTTTGATTTTCTTTTGCATGTAAAGGAGGACTTGCGGGGCTGTTTGGATTGCAGCCCTCAGCTGCCGATCCAAAATTTTGGTCGTTGACTAGGCTTGGCATTCTGTTTGGATGGGCACCAATTTTTTGGTGCGCCCAGCCCACCTCAACTCCTCCAGTTCAGTTTCACGCCAAATCATTGGCAAGTCTGGGGCGGTCAATTCTTACGCCAATTATTTGGCTTGCCAAGATTGGCAGGGCGTACACAGGCGAAAACCAAACAGCCCCCAAAGCTCCGCAAACAGTAATGCTACTTGGTTGCAGCCATCTCGTAGGCGGAGAGTCAGTATTGCGTGACCGCTGTTTGTGCACATGGACCGACTGACGAGAAGAATGGGAATCAGAAGTTTGCATCTGGGATTGGGTGTAGTGTGGCAGACGGGTGAGCTTATGATGCGTCGTTGGATAACAGTCACGAATGAGATGAGACGTGCACTTGCTGTACCAAATAGATTGGGCGATGTTTGATTGGGATGCAGGCGCAAGGCTACAAGGGTGAAGGGACACAAACAATCTGCTGAACCGTTGACTTGGTAACGGTTACAGAAACCAATTGACTATCATAAGTCATAACTGAGTAAGATCTCTGAATGCAAATCTCAAGTAGTCATGTACTTCTGATTTCTATTAGAAACCAATTGATGGTCATCTTCCCCTAAGCATTTTCAGTCGCGGAATTTATTTATGTGATATTTCACCAGTTCCTAAGTACCATGGCAGATTTAACTTTCAGATTCTCCATTTTAGGCAATTGTTGGAAGTCCACAGACCTATTTCTCCAAAAGGTGTAGTATCAACACTTGGCGCGCGCGCACACACACAGATTTATTGACATGGAATGTTCTGCTTTTTGATATTGAAAATTTACTTTCAACCAATATAATCATTGAAATATCATGTCACTAAAGGTGGGACGTATCTTTCTGGTTGAGTGTCGGATTTCTGGTTGAGTGTCGGTTTACATAGAGTAATAGAGAAGTATGAAAATAGGATTTACCATTGTACCAAAGTGAGAGTGTGCTACATTTTTTTGTCCCTTTTACCTATAATGTTTTAAAACTAGGAATTATTTATGATTTTACTATGGTTGGATTCACGTGAGTGCACAACAAGGTGAAAGAGTCATTTTCTGTTTTTCTCTTTTTACAACAGAGCCATATTTAGTGGTGGCTTGATTCTGTTTGTACTATTTCATATGGAGAAAGAAGAACAAGAAGGAAAGGAAGAAGAGAAGAGATGTATACTGCTAAAATAATGGATTGCATCATGCGTACGAGGATCCTAAAAGTACACTTAGATATATGCCCCCACCATGTGTACGAGGGAGTATTTTACAAGGTTACCATTACCCGAGGGATATGGACAGGTCGAGTTTGGTTGAAGGAAGAAGAAAATTAGAGTGATTTAGAAGGGAAATAATGTTGTTTCATATGCATGGGGACTTTAAATATATTGATACTTTACTCATAAGATTAGTCAAGGTTTACGGAGTCCATGCAAGAAAAAGGACTATGTTGGTTTCACTATTAATTTAACCCTAAATATTTAGACCCGTTGCAATGCACGGGCAATTTCCTAGTATAGAAGAAAATTGTACTTCCGTTTCTTCAACTTTCGACAGGGCATTGCTTTTTTTTTTTGACAAACAGAGTGTTGATTTAATACATCGACACCAATTGTTTTTCCTCTCAACTTGATTTAAAGGTTCAAGATCAAATTTACAGTCCATTAATTGACACTAGAAATTAACTTTTTTCTTTATAAAACGTGTAAAACCTAGGATTGCCCAATGGTCTAAAGAAATCCATAAATTTCTTAAACCTAGCTAAACATTGCAACTTCACTGTTACTCAATTAGTAAGAAAAGGCATCCAGGTGATAAAAAAGACCTCCATGTTGCTAGTGATCATACCTGGGCAATTAGGTCTTCTGAATTATGAGAATGTAGTGACATTTTCTTAATCTCCAATTCTAGTTCTTCCAGTTCCTGGACAATATCCTTTATAGAGGGTCTTTCATTTCTGTCTTTTTCTACGCATCTTAATGCTATTTTAAGACACGTCTTCACTCGTAAGATGTCTTCTTTTGTTGATGAATAACTCAATGTCGACATTCCTGTCAGCCTTCTATCCCAGTTTCATATAACCTATGAAATTTGCAAATAAAATTGGGACTCTCAGAAAAACTTCTTCACATAAATAAGGGCAAAAATGACATATGTTCAGGATGTATTTATTTCTTCCGTTTCCAATGAACTTTTCGGCACCCATTTCAGAGAAATGAGAGTGGCCATTTGCTCCATCCATTATTCTTATAATGATAGCTCCCAAACTGTAGACATCAAACTTATCTGATATAGCGAATTCATCTATGTATTCAGGCGGCATGTACCCGCTGCATCATAGGCATTAAGGGTGATTTTTTAGGGAAACACGAATGAAACCACGAGCATCATCATATATTAATACATGATCATTCAGTTAACTCACAATGTTCCTCTGAAACTGGCTACCATTGTTCTGTGAGTTTGTGTTGAATTAACAAGTCTGGATAAACCAAGATCATGTTCTCATCTAGTAACATGTTAACAGGTTCCAAATCCATATGGAAAATAGGATTGTCATGTGCACTATGTAGGTGATTTAAACCATCACAGGTCCCAGTAATAATTTTGTAGCACGATGGCCAGTCAAGGTCACACAACTCATCTGAAAAGGAGAAACAAACTTATATGAAGCTGCTGAAACATTTATCCTAACATAACTTCGAGCACTATTGTGTACCTGTAATATGGCTGTCAAGGCTTCCACCCTGCATATAGTCAAAGCAAAGAATTCACTCCTTTATTGTAGACATGTTTAGTTCTCCATTGTACTCAATAAAGTTATTTCGTGATTCATAGCAGTAGCCAACTAACTGTAGTATATTTTCATGGTGGACCCTGCTAAGGTTACAGAATTCATTTTTAAAATCCTTATCATCAAGTCCTATCAAGGGACGAAGCTTCTTCACTGCAATCTCTTTTCCATTATGCATTCCCTGTACAGATTACTTGTTAAAATTGCTCATGGTTTCTACTCAACAATTATATATTTTTGATAATGGAAGAGAGAACTATCTGGGCCTCTTTTGGGTGTATCGTTTGGAAAGTAGTATCTATGCAACGTAACCTGGTGTGTCGTTTGGTCCAAGAGAGAAATACAAAACAAATTTTCTATATAGAAGATATAAATATAGTGATTATTCACATATTATGAGCTCTCTTAGTCTACCATGATACTTAACATCTACCAACTTGTTGGACATACAACAAGCAGGCAAATTACTAACTTTAATTCAACATGCCATATTCCAAAGTGGCATCTTACAAATTTAATCCAAAGGTGCTGTAGTGTACCTTATAAACATCTCCATACCAACCACTGCCGACTTTTTTCTGATCGGAAAAATTGTCTGTAATAGTTTCAAGCACTTGGAGTCTAATATCCATGCTGGTATGGACTATATATCCTACCAAACTTGTATCATTCTGTGGCAATAAAATAAAGAGAGAAGAAAATCACGTAAGTACAGAGATATTCACAAGGCGTAGAAGTACTGAAATTCGAACATGCCACAAAGCTACATATGAAGCATATTGATTGGAAAGAGGAGCGAAATAAGATGTTGAATGAAAACAGTACCAGTGATATGAACACGGAACACCACTAACCTCGAGAGAGCTCGAATGGAGAAGGATGGTTTGCTCCTCGGAGATGACGATCCCATCACCATCATGTACATTTAAGTAGAGCGAGGTACTAGGTGGTTGCACGAATTAAGAATTCAGCATTGATAAACGAATAGTGTTGACTTGACTCCATCTTCTACCCCAATAACCATTCAGATCAATATATACCCCAGCAACCCAAATTATGAGTAGAAATTTTTTTACATTTGAAGCCACATTTGAAGCAAGTACTAGCAGTCAAGCAAACCAACCCAAGGCAAAACATGGCACCTGCTTTAGCGGTTAATTAATCTAAGCCGCCGGCCATCACGTTCTGTCACTAACAGCCAGCGATTGGTTTCATAACGCTAGTAGTACTTGTCTATTAACTATGCTATAGTTTAAGCACCTTACTTAACTCTAACCTGCTCTACCATAAGCTACGTACTCTATCGTCTTCCATATCCAGTCAATGTCCTACCACTTCTTGTTCATTTTTTTCTGCCGGAATTTTGTCTTCAAATTTTATGTCGTATTCATCATGCTAAGACAATCTGCTGCACTTTCACACGCAGTCAGGAACTGCGTGGAAAATTTGCAATAAAAGGAAATTGGTTGGAAACGTTCTCAGGCAACTCTCTCTCTCTCTCTCTCTCTCTCTCTCTCTCTCTCTCTCTCTCTCTCTGCTAAACGAATTTTGTTCATGTCGATGTGATACAGACTGACAAGAGAATAAAAAAATCTGCTTAACTTTTTCTATTTGCAGTTCTAAAAGTTGGTAGCGTCAAGCTGCATGACTTGTCTTTTCTCCAACCAAAAGGATGTATCATATGTTAGTATTTTACCCGTACAAATCCACATGTATCTTCTTGTGATTGCAGCACCTTTGTGCATGCAAAAATGATTCAAATATTTGCAGACAAGTACTAGTAGTTTCTGAAAGGTTTTGTTGTTGATGATTGAGATCCACAGCTGCTAAGCTACTCAGCTAGGAACTTCTAATATCTCGATCAAAGAATTTGTTCATAGATATTTATGAAATCTTCCTTCTAGTCAGGCAATGTTAGCACCCGGTCACATGTAAACAAATGCATCAAGTTTAGGATGGTCTGTTGATTCAATTGGCATACTTGATTTCTGTAAAACTGTTTATATGGAACATGATATTAATATCCAATGGTTCGGATTCAGTTGTAGCTTCTTGGGAGGGACGCAAAAGAAGTACTCCCTCCATCCCATAATATAAGAGCGTTTTTGACACTAGAACGCTCTTATATTATAGGACATTGGGAGTAGTTCAGTAAGTGTTCGACGGATGACTGAGAAAACGAGGAGATCCAGGTGGAGGCGTCACCCAGACAGTCCCCGGGGAGAGTAGGCGTGGAAACTAGCCGTGGGAGAAGGCGATGCAAGACCGGAAATTGTAAAGGATGCAATTTTGGAAAAGGATACCTGAGCGCTAGACCATGACGACTATGGGCTTGCCAATGCTGATGCAGACCATGGTGGCAACAAGTTTGCCCCCAAAGAGCGCAACGGTGACCCGGGTGAGGTGGCGGAGTGCGGCGGGGAGCTGGGGCTCTGATGGTTGGTGTCGAGGGGGCGGTGGGGCTTGTGACGATGGTGGGAGGGGTGGGGTAGCCTGGTAGCCCATGGGGTCGCTAGAGGAAGAGCATTAGTTGATAAACAGCATCCTTCGGCTCCTACAGGATAAATAGAGGCACGCAAACAAGTGATGCAAAAAAGGAAACATCATGTTTATTTCTTCTGACCGAGGTTCTAAAATATAAATAAACCGAGGTTCCTATCGGGTCCTCCGCCGCCCACCCGAGCCACTGCTCCACCGCCCGACCGAGCTCGGCCGTGCCCTAGCTCCACTCCGCCCATACCCATCGGAGCTGCCATGCTGGCCCTCCTGCCAAGATCTGCTCCGGCAGCCGCGCCCATGGTAGCTTCACCCGTCCAATCCAAACTCCTCCGACCCGGCTTCATTGGAGGTCCCCCGACCCCGCTCCATCCGATGCTATCTCCATTGCCCCAGCTGACGAACCGAAGTCCTCCGTGCTCCATTCTGTCGCCTGATGGCCTGAGGTCGGTCATCCCCATCCTGTTGTGTTCAATAAACTGAACGCCGTTCATTGTTTTTTTAAATGAACTGAGATCTAAAGATTTTTTCTCGAGAAAACGCAAAGGCTTCGCATTTATTTTAAAGGTTACATGTCTCCTAGGAGGTGGTTTATAGTTTGTGTTACAATGCTTTTAATGGACATCCCAAGTGTTTCGGCGGATAAACGGAAGAAAGGAATATCGAGCCCGAGCCCAGAGGGCAGCTTCTGCTCTCTGATTTTCTCTGCCAGGAAGGGGGCGGAGGGTCGATCCCGAACTAAACTTTTTGATTTGCTGATTGAGCGTGAGTACTATTAGTTGAAATTTGTTAGAAGTTGGCAAATGTTTTGTGTTGATCTTGTTGTTTCCTGTTGCTAAAAGAACAAGAATTGCATAGAGAATTGTATGGAGAAGTCGATTATGTGAACGAAGAAATTTATTAGATGGTTGATTGATGTAAATTTTATGGAGAAGGCAATTTTAAGTATCCATGCCAAGAATCCGAAGGGATGCGATAACCTTGGTTGGTACTTGACATTGGTTGTACTATAATCAAAGCTGCAGGCTGGGAAACATGGGATGCATAACCTAGTGTAGCTAGTTGACAAAGTAGTATTATGAAACTAATTAATGGCTTATCTTTTAACAGTGACATTGTATAGATAAAAGTGAAGGCCTAAGTGGCATCGATCCGTTCAAAGAACGTGGCCGGCGACTTAGCCGATCGATGCATTATTATGGTATCAATTGCCGGCAGATTAGTTAATAGACTTGTAGGATTATGAAAGTATACTGAAGGCCCAAGTGACCTCGCGCACATCAATCAGTTCAGAGATCATGATTGCCAGTGGATTATTCGATGCATTATTAGGGTTTTGATTATGTACTACAGTCTACAAAGTGGATGATGCGATTAGATTACACAAAATCCTCTATCACTAGGAAAATCATGGTGAAGAAATGTGTGCCCGGGCCAAACCACCACCTGCAGTCTCTCTCTCCATTGCCACAGTTCTGTGTGGAGGGGCATGGAAAGAATATAATGGTGGAAAGTACGTCGACATTGTAGGATAACAGGTATGCGTTGGAAAGATTGTAGTAGTATAAGTCTATTTATTGTTAAAATAAATTAATATGCCAATGGACAGCGGTAGGCGAAGAGCCGAAGACTCTGTCTAAGTCTTCCAACTGTAAGAAACAAATAAGAGGGGCGCATAAGGTTTCTTTCATCGAACAAAGCAAGTGCCAACCTTTGTTTTTCGTCTCTGCTCATTCATAACAGGTGTGTTGATCTCCATTGTAGGCCTAAGTCGTTTTGGTTTGTTGTCTGCTCCTGTTCCATTTGGCTAGCAGTCTTGATTGTGCTTGTGCTTGAATTAATATCCCTTCCATTTCTTGCCTCTTCTTTCAGAGTAATCATCTACCCACACACATTAGTATATATATCTTGGAGCAGTTCCAGTTTGTGCGAAATCTCCAGCGGGTACGCATTTCTTTGCTACAAATTTCTGCAAGCATGTCAAGCTCACACATATGCGCTTATTTTTGCCAGTCACTAACGGAGAGGTCCTGACAGCAGGGCCACGATCCGAGACGTCGGATCGTGGGCTGTCACGGACTCGGACGTGGCTCAAGCCCACGTCTCTCCACGCGGCTGCGTCTATATAAGTGTGCGGTGTTCCCTAACCCTAGCCGCCACGAACAGATCACATCTGCTCACGCGCACGCCCACCGTCGTTCCTTTGCTGCTGCTGCCGCCGGTGACTCCATCCCGTCCGCCGCGTACACGGTCGACGGGAGAGCAGGTCTCCGAAACCACGCCCTTCTGGTTCCTATACGGGGTGAGGGGCGAATAGGTTTTTGGGCAGCGATTAGGCGACTGCTCGCTTCCGATCGTCTACTTCCTCTACGTCCGCGTCGCCTTCATCATCACCATGTCCACCGACCCCGACCGTGCCGCCGCCGAGAAAGCTGAAGCCGACAAGAAGGCCGCCGAGGACGCCGCTGCTGCCACCAAAGCCGCGGCCCCTGCATGGCCTACTGGAGGGTATAACTCATTTATCCCGCTCCCGATTAATTTCATATTAGCAGTACTAGCAGTATGTGTAGATTGGTCTACTGTTTGCTTAGTACGTACATGTTTAGATCAAAGTCAGTACGTCATCAACTTAGTCAATGCCATGCTAGTGATTTACTCGTGGATTAATTTAATCGAGAAATTGCCTATTTACTCAACAATCCAAAAACCTATTATGTGTAGGAATTTTTCGGCAAGTGGCTTTGCCGCAGCACTGAAACCGGATAAGTTTACCGGTACGTATTTTAAGCGTTGGCAGACAAAGACCACTTTATGGCTCACGGCTATGAACGTGTCTGGGTCACCGGTGTGTCGAAGGACTGAAACTGGTCGACGCATATTTACATGTGCATGTCGCCAAGGACTTGTGGGAGGCGCTCGAATCTAAGTTTGGGGCCGCCGATGCAGGGAGCGAGATGTATATTATAGAGCAGTTCCACGACTACAAGATGGTTGAGAACCGTCCTGTACTGGAGCAGGCTCATGAGATAATATGCATTATTAAGGAGCTTGAGCTTCTGAAGTGCGAGTTACCGGGCAAGTTTGTCGCGGGCTGCATAATCGCTAAGCTCCCCAATTCCTGGAGGAACTTTGCCACCACTCTGAAACATCAGAGGCGTGAATTCTCTGTGGAGGATGTCATTGGCCATCTGAGTGTTGAGCAGAATTCGAGGGCAAAGGACTCGCACGGAAAAGGGGCCGAAGGGACTTCTGTTGCCAACATGGTGAACCAGAGGAACTTCAACTCCCACAAGTTCAAGGGAAAACGGTGTCCAACAGAATACCGACTTTAAGAAGAAGGGTAAGAAGACCTTCAAGAAGAACAAGAAGGATGAGGGTTGCTTTACTTGTGGTTCTACTGAACATTGGGCCAACAAGTGCCCAAACAAGTTTAAGAAGTCAGGACAGGACTCCAAGTCTGTCAACATGATTGTGGGCAATAATGAGAATGGTGCATCTGGGTACGGTAATTTATTTACTGTTTTTCAGTGTTTCAGCCTACCGATTGGTGGGTGGATACAGGTGCAGGTGTTCATGTGTGTGCTGACATTTCATTGTTCTCTTCTTACCAGGTCACAGGCCACGGGTCCGTATTGATGGGGAATGGCGCGAGTGCTTTTGTTCATGGTGTTGGCACGGTCGATCTGAAGTTTACTTTGGGAAGGATCGTGCAGCTGAAGAACATGCAGCATGTCCCCGCCATCAAGAAGAACCTCATTAGTGGCTCCCTTCTATGTAGAGAAGGGTTTAAGTTGGCATTTGAGTCTAATAAATTAGTTGTTACTAAGTATGGACTATTTGTTGGAAAAGGTTATGAGAGCGGAGGGATGATCCGCCTTTCCCTCGTAGATTTCTGTAATAAAGTCGTGAACCATATTCATTCGAGTGTTAATGAATCTGAGGTTTGGCATTCACGTCTTTGTCACATAAGTTTCGGTGTTATGACGCGGCTAGCTAAGTTGGATTTAATCCCGAGTTTCACTTTAGCCAAAGGTTCTAAGTGTCTGTCATGTGTGCAAGCTAAGCAACCTCGCCAGCCGCACAAGGCTGCGGAGGAGAGACACTTGGCACCATTAGAACTCATACATTCTGATCTCTGTGAGATGAACGGTGTATTGACTAAAGGTGGAAAGAAATACTTCATGACATTG
Source organism: Triticum dicoccoides (assembly GCF_002162155.2). Taxonomy (NCBI): domain Eukaryota; kingdom Viridiplantae; phylum Streptophyta; class Magnoliopsida; order Poales; family Poaceae; genus Triticum; species Triticum dicoccoides. The sequence continues at coordinate 774,302,269 of NC_041383.1, forward strand.
ATAGATGATTCCACTAGATATTGCTATATGTATCTGTTAAATACTAAAGATGAGGCTCTACACTACTTTAAAATCTATAAGGCAGAAGTTGAGAATCAACTTGAAAAGAAAATTAAACGATTCCGTTCAGATCATGGTGGAGAGTACTTCTCGAGTGAGTTTGATTCCTTCTGTGCGGAACACGGCATTATTCATGAGAGGACGCCTCCCTATTCACCCCAGTCAAACGGGGTTGCAGAGCGGAAAAACCGTACTCTAACTGGTCTGGTTAACGCCATGTTAGATGCATCGGGTTTATCCAAGGCATGGCGGGGGGAGGCTATATTGACGGCATGTCATGTCCTGAATAAAGTTCCGATAAAGGATAATGAAATCACTCCCTATGAGAGATGGGCAAAGAGAAGGACAACACTCTCGTACTTGCGTACTTGGGGCTGTTTGGCAAAAGTCAACGTGCCGATCCCCAAAAAGCGTAAGCTTGGACCCAAGACTATGGCTGCGTTAATTTGGGCTATGCTAAGAACAGCGTTGGCTATATATTTCTAGTAGTGAAATCTGAGTTACCTGACCAGAAGGTCGGTACAATCATAGAGTCTAAGGATGCTACATTCTTTGAGGATATTTTTCCTATGAGAGATATGCAAAGCATTTCTAGACAGGAATCTGAGGAGACTCCTGAGCCTGCCATTCCTATGGAATATTATGAACAAACACATGATGAAAATCCTAAGGAGGATGACGAGGAAACCCTTGGTAGGGGCAAGAGACAAAGGACTGCAAAGACCTTTGGTGATGATTTTTTCGTGTACCTCGTGGATGATACTCCCACTTCTATCTCAGAAGCGTATGCCTCTCCAGAAGCTGACTACTGGAAGGATGCGGTCCGTAGCGAGATGGATTCCATCATGGCTAACGGGACATGGGAGATCACTGAGCGTCCCTATGGTTGCAAACCATTGGGATGTAAGTGGGTGTTCAAGAAAAAGCTTAGGCCTGATGGTACGATTGAAAAGTACAAGGCCAGGCTTGTGGCCAAGGGCTATGACCAGAAAGAAGAGGAAGATTTCTTCGATATTTATTCACCTGTGGCTAGACTGACCACCATTCGAGTATTACTCTCGTTGGCGGCCTCACATGGTCTTCTCGTCCATCAAATGGATGTTAAGATGGCTTTTCTGAATGGAGAGCTAAATGAGGAAATCTACATGCAACAGCCAGATGGCTTTGTGATAGATGGTCAGGAAAGGAAGGTGTGTAAGTTGCTGAAATCTTTATATGGCCTGAAGCAAGCACCTAAGCAATGGCATGATAAGTTCAATACAACTCTGACATCTGTTGGTTTCATTGTTAATGAGGCTGACAAATGTGTATACTATCGCCATGGTGGGGGCGAAGGAGTTATACTGTGCTTGTATGTTGATGACATACTGATATTCGGAACAAACCTCAAAGTCATTGAGGAGGTCAAATCGTTTCTGTCTCAGAACTTTGAGATGAAGGACCTTGGTGTGGCTGATGTTATCTTGAACATCAAGCTACAGAGAGATAATGAGGGTGGGATCACACTTCTGCAATCCTATTATGTTGAGAAGGTGTCGAGTCGTTTTGGATATTCGGACTGCACACCATCTCAAACACCATATGATCCTAGCGTGTTGATTCGAAAGTCCAAAGGCATGGCTAAAGATCAATTGAGATACTCTCAAATCATTGGTTCACTGATGTACCTAGCGAGCGCAACGAGGCCTGACATCGCGTTTGCTGTGAGCAAACTGAGCCAGTTTGTTTCCAAACCGGGTGATGTACATTGGCATGCTGTTGAAAGAGTTATGCGCTATCTGAAAGGTACTATGAACTATGGACTTCACTATACCGGAGACCCGTCGGTACTTGAAGGGTATAGTGACGTGAATTGGATCTCTGATGCTGATGAGATGAAGGCCACAACTGGGTATATGTTTACTCTTGGAGGTGGCGCTGTTTCCTGGAAGTCTTGCAAGCAAACGATCTTAACGAGATCGACAATGGAAGCAGAATTAACGGCATTAGACACTTCTGGTGTTGAAGCAGGATGGCTTCGAGATCTTTTGATGGACTTGCCACTGGTTGATAAACCGGTTCTGGCTATCCTTATGAACTGTGACAATCAGACTGTCATCACCAAGGTGAAGAGTTCAAAGGACAACATGAAGTCCAACAAACACATAAGAATGAGATTAAAAGCTGTCAGAAAGTTAAGAAACTCCGGAGTGATAGCGCTGGACTATGTCCATACGGCTAAGAATCTGGCAGATCCCTTTACGAAAGGGCTATCACGTGTAGTGATAGATAGTGCATCGAGGGAGATGGGTATGAGACCCACATGAGTTGCCATGGTGGTAACCCAACCTATGTGATCGGAGATCCCGTGAAGTAGGACCTGGGAAACAAGCCAGTGGTGAACTGAGGAGAGTAACTTTACTAACCCGCTCCGTTGGAGATGCAATACTCTCGAAAACTGTATGGAAGGATGACTACTGTCTTAATGTGGTCCAAGGCTTATATGTATAAGCAAGATTCTATCCTATAGAGCGATCTTTGGAGGAACACACCTATGTGATCCCGACTGCTAGTCACAGTCTATGAGATTGGGGTGATCTCTAGTAAGCTCATGAATAGGCCAGGAGTGTGACTTATATGCTCCACCCGAGGGGTCAGCCTTCGGCAGCTCAGTACTAGTAAGACACGTGGTGAAACTTCTTTACGCCAAACTGACAATTCAAGTCATAGTCCATTGTTCAGTTGTGAAGGAGTGTAGCTACTAGCTCTAGGTGAAGCTCAACCTTAAAAGGTCTTCACTGAAACACTAGTATATCAAAACAGCGTTTGGAACAAAGGACAAAGTGGGCCCCTGAGATCTGGTGGGGGATTGTTGAAATGTGAGATGGGCCTAGAGCCCATATGACAATTTCAGATTTGATCTCTAAGGGCCCATGAGGTGGCATGACAAGGTGGTGGGAAGTTTAGTCCCACCATGCTAGTGGAAGGAAAGTTGGAGTGGTTTATAAGGGTGGCTCTTCTACATGCTATTGGAGCTTGAGAAGAGAAGAGGCCCTCGCGCGCTCCTCCTCCGCCGCCCGCCTCACCACGCCTCGCCTCGCCTCGTCACGACGCGCCGCGGGTTGCGGGAATGAGCCGAGCCGAGCTCACACCTATGCGCTTATTTTAGCCAGTCACTAACGGAGAGGTCCTGACAGCAGGGCCACGATCCGAGACGTCGGATCGTGGGCTGTCACAGACTCGGACGTGGGTCAAGCCCACGTCTCTCCACGCGGCTGCGTCTATATAAGTGTGCGGTGTCCCCTAACCCTAGCCGCCACCAACAGATCACATCTGCTCACGTGCACGTCCACCGTCGTTCCTTTGCTGCTGCTGCCGCCGGTGACTCCATGCCGTCCGCCGCGTACACGGTCGACGGGAGAGCAGGTCTCCGAAACCACGCCCTTCTGGTTCTTGTACAGGGTGAGGGGCGAATAGGTTTTTGGGCAGCGATTACGCGACTGCTCGCTTCCGATCGTCTACTTCCTCTACGTCCGCGTCGCCTTCATCATCACCATGTCCACCGACCCCGACCGTGCGGCCGCCGAGAAAGCTGAAGCCGACAAGAAGGCCACCGAGGACGCCGCTGCTGCCACCAAAGCCGCGGCCTCTGCATGGCCTACTGGAGGGTATAACTCGTTTATCCCGCTCCTGATTAATTTCATATTAGCAGTACTAGCAGTATGTGTAGATTTGTCTACTGTTTGCTTAGTACGTGCATGTTTAGATCAAAGTCAGTACGTCATCAACTTTGTCAATGCCATGCTAGTGATTTACTCGTGGATTAATTTAATCGAGAAATTGCCTATTTACTCAACAATCCAAAAACCTATTATGTGTAGGAATTTTTAGGCAAGTGGCTTTGCCACAGCACTGAAACCGGATAAGTTTACCTGTACGTATTTTAAGCGTTGGCAGACAAAGACCACTTTATGGCTCACGGCTATGAATGTATTCTGGGTCACCGGTGTGTCCACGGGAACAATTGCTCCTGAACAGGAGAAGGCGTTCAGGGAGGCAACCACTGTGTTTCTCGGAGCAGTTCTTAGCGTGATCGGAGATAAACTGGTCGACGCATATTTACATGTGCATGTCGCCAAGGACTTGTGGGAGGCGCTCGAATCTAAGTTCGGGGCCGCCGATGCAGGGAGCGAGATGTATATTATAGAGCAGTTCCACGACTACAAGATGGTTGAGAACCGTCCTGTACTGGAGCAGTCTCATGAGATAATATGCATTGTTAAGGAGCTTGAGCTTCTGAAGTGCGAGTTACCGGGCAAGTTTGTCGCGGGCTGCATAATCGCTAAGCTCCCCAATTCCTGGAGGAACTTTGCCACCACTCTGAAACATCAGAGGCGTGAATTCTCTATGGAGGATGTCATTGGCCATCTGAGTGTTGAGCAGAATTCGAGGGCAAAGGACTCGAACGGAAAAGGGGCCGAAGGGACTTCTGTTGCCAACATGGTGAACCAGAGGAACTTCAACTCCCACAAGTTCAAGGAAAAGAACAGTGTCCAACAGAATACCGGCTTTCAGAAGAAGGGTAAGAAGACCTTCAAGAAGAATAAGAAGGATGAGGGCTGCTTTACATGTGGTTCTACTGAACATTGGGCCAACAAGTGCCCAAACAATTTTAAGAAGTCAGGACAGGACTCCAAGTCTGTCAACATGATTGTGGGCAACAATGAGAATGGTGCATCTGGGTACAATAATTTATTTACTGTTTTTCAGTGTTTCAGCCTACCGATTGGTGGGTGGATACAGGTGCAGGTGTTCATGTGTGTGCTGACATTTCATTGTTCTCTTCTTACCAGGTCACAGGCCATGGGTCCGTATTGATGGGGAATGGCGCGAGTGCTTCTGTTCATGGTGTTGGCACGGTCGATCTAAAGTTTACTTCGGGAAGGATCGTGCAGCATGTCCCCGCCATCAAGAAGAACCTCATTAGTGGCTCACTTCTATGTAGAGAAGGGTTTAAGTTGGTATTCGAGTCTAATAAATTAGTTGTTACTAAGTATGGACTATTTGTTGGAAAAGGTTATGAGAGCGGAGGGATGTTCCGCCTTTCCCTCGCAGATTTCTGTAATAAAGTCGTGAACCATATTCATTCGAGTGTTAATGAATTTGAGGTTTGGCATTCACGTCTTTGTCACATAAGTTTAGGTGTTAGGACGCGGCTAGCTAAGTTGGATTTAATCCCGAGTTTCACTTTAGCCAAAGGTTCTAAGTGCCTGTCATGTGTGCAAGCTAAGCAACCTCGCCAGCCGCACAAGGCTGCGGAGGAGAGACACTTGGCACCATTAGAACTCATACATTCTGATCTCTATGAGATGAACGGTGTATTGACTAAAGGTGGAAAGAAATACTTCATGACATTGATAGATGATTCCACTAGATATTGCTATGTGTATCTGTTAAATACTAAAGATGAGGCTCTACACTACTTTAAAATCTATAAGGCAGAAGTTGAGAATCAACTTGAAAAGAAAATTAAACGAGTCCGCTCAGATCGTGGTGGAGAGTACTTCTCGAGTGAGTTTGATTCCTTCTGTGCGGAACACGGCATTATTCATGAGAGGACGCCTCCCTATTCACCCCAGTCAAACGGGGTTGCAGAGCGGAAAAACCGTACTCTAACTGGTCTGGATAACGCCATGTTAGATACGTCGGGTTTATCCAAGGCATGGTGGGGGGAGGCTATATTGACGGCATGTCATGTCCTGAATAAAGTTCCGATAAAGGATAATGAAATCACTCCCTATGAGAGATGGGCAAAGAGAAGGACAACACTCTCGTACTTGCGTACTTGGTGCTGTCTGGCGAAAGTCAATGTGCCGATCCCCAAAAAGCGTAAGCTTGGACCCAAGACTGTGGACTGCGTTAATTTGGGCTACGCTAAGAACAGCGTTGGCTATAGATTTCTAGTAGTGAAATCTGAGTTACCTGACCAGAAGGTCGGTACAATCATAGAGTCTAAGGATGCTACATTCTTTGAGGATATTTTTCCTATGAGAGATATGCAAAGCATTTCTAGACAGGAATCTGAGGAGACTCCTGAGCCTGCCATTCCTATGGAATATTATGAACGAACACATGATGAAAATCCTGAGGAGGATGACGAGGAAACCCTTGGTAGGGGCAAGAGACAAAGGACTGCAAAGACCTTTGGTGATGATTTCTTCATGTACCTCGTGGATGATACTCCCACTTCTATCTCAGAAGCGTATGCCTCTCCAGAAGCTGACTACTGGAAGGATGCGGTCCGTAGCGAGATGGATTCCATCATGGCTAACGGGACATGGGAGATCACTAAGCGTCCCTATGGTTGCAAACCATTGGGATGTAAGTGGGTGTTCAAGAAAAAACTTAGGCCCGATGGTACGATTGAAAAGTACAAGGCCAGGCTTGTGGCCAAGGGCTATGACCAGAAAGAAGAGGAAGATTTCTTCGATACTTATTCACCTGTGGCTAGACTGACCACCATTCGAGTATTACTCTCGTTGGCGGCCTCACATGGTCTTCTCGTCCATCAAATGGATGTTAAGACGGCTTTTCTGAATGGAGAGCTAAATGAGGAAATCTACATGCAACAGCCAGATGGCTTTGTGATAGATGGTCAGGAAAGGAAGGTGTGTAAGTTGCTGAAATCTTTATATGGCCTGAAGCAAGCACCTAAGAAATGGCATGATAAGTTCAATACAACTCTGACATCTGTTGGTTTCGTTGTTAATGAGGCTGACAAATGTGTATACTATCGCCATGGTGGGGGCGAAGGAGTTATACCGTGCTTGTATGTTGATGACATACTGATACTCGGAACAAACCTCAAAGTCATTGAGGAGGTCAAATCATTTCTGTCTCAGAACTTTGAGATGAAGGACCTTGGTGTGGCTGATGTTATCTTGAACTTCATGCTACTGAGAGATAATGAGGGTGGGATCACACTTCTGCAATCCCATTATGTTGAGAAGGTGTTGAGTCGTTTTGGATATTCGGACTGCACACCATCTCAAACACCATATGATCCTAGCGTGTTGATTCGAAAGTCCAAAGGCATGGCTAAAGATCAATTGAGATACTCTCAAATCATTGGTTCACTGATGTACCTAGCGAGCGCAACGAGGGCTGGCATCACGTTTGCTGTGAGTAAACTGAGCCGGTTTGTTTCCAAACCGGGTGATGTACATTGGCATGCTGTTGAAAGAGTTATGCGCTATCTGAAAGGTACTATGAACTATGGACTTCACTATACCGGAGACCCGTCAGTACTTGAAGGGTATAGTGATGCGAATTGGATCTCTGATGCTGATGAGATGAAGGCCACAACTGGGTATATGTTTACTCTTGGAGGTGGCGCTGTTTCCTGGAAGTCTTGCAAGCAAACGATCTTAACGAGATCGACAATGGAAGCAGAATTAACAGCATTAGACACTTCTGGTGTTGAAGCAGGATGGCTTCGAGATCTTTTGATGGACTTGCCACTGGTTGATAAACCGGTTCCGGCTATCCTTATGAACTGTGACAATCAGACTGTCATCACCAAGGTGAAGAGTTCAAAGGACAACATGAAGTCCAACAAACACATAAGAATGAGATTAAAAGCTGTCAGAAAGTTAAGAAACTCCGGAGTGATAGCGATGGACTATGTCCATACGGCTAAGAATCTGGCAGATCCCTTTACGAAAGGGCTATCACGTGTAGTGATAGATAGTGCATCGAGGGAGATGGGTATGAGACCCACATGAGTTGCCATGGTGGTAACCCAACCTATGTGATCGGAGATCCCGTGAAGTAGGACCTGGGAAACAAGCCAGTGGTGAACTGAGGAGAGTAACTTTACTAACCCGCTCCGTTGGAGACGCAATACTCTCGGAAACTGTATGGAAGGATGACTACTGTCTTAATGTGTTCCAAGGCTTATATGTATAAGCAAGATGCTATCCTACAGAGCGATCTTTGGAGGAACACACCTATGTGAGCCCGACTGCTAGTCACAGTCTATGAGATTGGGGTGATCTCTAGTAAGCTCATGAATAGGCCAGGAGTGTGACTTATATGCTCCACCCGAGGGGTCAGCCTTCGGCAGCCCAGTACTAGTAAGACATGTGGTGAAACTTCTTTACGCCAAACTGACAATTCAAGGCATAGTCCATTGTTCAGTTGTGAAGAAGTGTAGCTACTTGCTCTAGGTGAAGCTCAACCTTAACAAGTCTTCACTGAAACACTAGTATATCAAAACAGCGTTTGGAACAAAGGACAAAGTGGGCCCCTGAGATCTGTTGGGGGATTTTTGAAATGTGAGATGGGCCTAGAGCCCATATGACAATTTCAGATTTGATCTCTAAGGGCCCATGTAGGTGGCATGACAAGGTGGTGGAAAGTTTAGTCCCACCATGCTAGTGGAAGGAAAGTTGGAGTGGTTTATAAGGGTGGCTCTTCTACATGCTATTGGAGCTTGAGAAGAGAAGAGGCCCTCGCGCGCTCCTCCTCCGCCGCCCGCCTCGCCACGCCTCGCCTCGTCACGACGCGGCGCGGGTTGCGGGAATGAGCCGAGCCAAGCTCACACCTATGCGCTTATTTTTGCCAGTCACTAACGGAGAGGTCCTGACAGCAGGGCCACGATCCGAGACATCGAATCATGGGCTGTCACGGACTCGGACGTGGGTCAAGCCCACGTCTCTCCATGCGGCTGCGTCTATATAAGTGTGTGGTGTCCCCTAACCCTAGCCACCACGAACAGATCACATCTGCTCACGCGCACGCCCACCGTCGTCCCTTTGCTGCTGCTGCCGCCGGTGACTCCATCCCGTCCGCTGCGTACACGGTCGACGAGAGAGCAGGTCTCCGAAACCACGCCCTTCTGGTTCCTGTACGGGGTGAGGGGCGAATAGGTTTTTGGGCAGCGATTACGGGACTGCTCGCTTCCGATCGTCTACTTCCTCTACGTCCGCGTCGCTTTCATCATCACCATGTCCACCGACCCCGACCGTGCCGCCGCCGAGAAAGCTGAAGCCGACAAGAAGGCCGCCGAGGACGCCGCTGCTGCCACCAAAGCCGCGGCCTCTGCATGGCCTACTGGAGGGTATAACTCGTTTATCCCGCTCCTGATTAATTTCATATTAGCAGTACTAGCAGTATGTGTAGATTTGTCTACTTTTTGCTTAGTACGTGCATGTTAAGATCAAAGTCAGTACATCATCAACTTAGTCAATGCCATGCTAGTGATTTACTCGTGGATTAATTTAATCGAGAAATTGCCTATTTACTCAACAATCCAAAAACCTATTATGTGTAAGAATTTTTCGGCAAGTGGCTTTGCCGCAGCACTGAAAACGGATAAGTTTACCGGTACGTATTTTAAGCGTTGGCAGACAAAGACCACTTTATGGCTCACGGCTATGAACGTGTTCTGGGTCACCGGTGTGTCCACGGGAACGATTGCTCCTGAACAGGAGAAGGCGTTCAGGGAGGCAACCACTGTGTTTCTCGGAGCAGTTCTTAGCGTGATCGAAGATAAACAGGTCGACGCATATTTACATGTGCATGTCGCCAAGGACTTGTGGGAGGCGCTCGAATCTAAGTTCGGGGCGGCCGATGCAGGGAGCGAGATGTATATTATAGAGCAGTTCCACGACTACAAGATGGTTGAGAACCGTCCTGTACTGGAGCAGGCTCATGAGATAATATGCATTGTTAAGGAGCTTGAGCTTCTGAAATGCGAGTTACCGGGCAAGTTTGTCGCGGGCTGCATAATCGCTAAGCTTCCCAATTCCTGGAGGAACTTTGCCACCACTCTGAAACATCAGAGGCGTGAATTCTCTATGGAGGATGTCATTGGCCATCTGAGTGTTGAGTAGAATTCTAGGGCAAAGGACTCGCACGGAAAAGGGGCCGAAGGGACTTCTGTTGCCAACATGGTGAACCAGAGGAAGTTCAACTCCCACAAGTTCAAGGGAAAGAACAGTGTCCAACAGAATACCGACTTTAAGAAGAAGGGTAATAAGACCTTCAAGAAGAACAAGAAGGATGAGGGCTGCTTTACTTGTGGTTCTACGGAACATTGGGCCAACAAGTGAACAAACAAGTTTAAGAAGTCAGGACAGGACTCCAAGTCTGTCAACATGATTGTGGGCAACAATGAGAATGGTGCATCTGGGTACGGTAATTTATTTACTGTTTTTTCAGTGTTTCAGCCTACCGATTGGTGGGTGGATACAGGTGCAGGTGTTCATGTGTGTGCTGACATTTCATTGTTCTCTTCTTACCAGGTCACAGGCCACGGGTCCGTATTGATGGGGAATGGCGCGAGTGCTTCTGTTCATGGTGTTGGCACGGTCGATCTGAAGTTTACTTCGGGAAGGATCGTGCAGCTGAAGAACGTGCAGCATGTCCCCGCCATCAAGAAGAACCTCGTTAGTGGCTCCCTTCTATGTAGAGAAGGGTTTAAGTTGGTATTCGAGTCTAATAAATTAGTTGTTACTAAGTATGGACTATTTGTTGGAAAAGGTTATGAGAGTGGAGGGATGTTCCGCCTTTCCCTCGCAGATTTCTGTAATAAAGTCGTGAACCATATTCATTCGAGTGTTAATGAATCTGAGGTTTGGCATTCATGTCTTTGTCACATAAGTTTCGGTGTTATGACGCGGCTAGCTAATTGGATTTAATCCCGAGTTTCACTTTAACCAAAGGTTCTAAGTGCCTGTCATGTGTGCAAGCTAAGCAACCTCGCCAGCCGCACAAGGCTGCGGAGGAGAGACACTTGGCACCATTAGAACTCATACATTCTGATCTCTGTGAGATGAACGGTGTATTGACTAAAGGTGCAAGCTAAGCAACCTCGCCAGCCGCACAAGGCTGCGGAGGAGAGACACTTGGCACCATTAGAACTCATACATTCTGATCTCTGTGAGATGAACGGTGTATTGACTAAAGGTGGAAAGAAATACTTCATGACATTGATAGATGATTCCACTAGATATTGCTATGTGTATCTGTTAAATACTAAAGATGAGGCTCTACACTACTTTAAAATCTATAAGGCAGAAGTTGAGAATCAACTTGAAAAGAAAATTAAACAATTTCGTTCAGATCATGGTGGAGAGTACTTCTCGAGTGAGTTTGATTCCTTCTGTGCGGAACACGACATTATTCATGAGAGGACGCCTCCCTATTCACCCCAGTCAAACGGGGTTGCAGAGCGGAAAAACCATACTCTAGCTGATCTGGTTAACGCCATGTTAGATACGTCGGGTTTATCCAAGGCATGGTGGGGGGAGGCTATATTGACGGCATGTCATGTCCTGAATAAAGTTCCGATAAAGGATAATGAAATCACTCCCTATGAGAGATGGGCAAAGAGTAGGACAACACTCTCATACTTGCGTACTTGGGGATGTTTGGTGAAAGTCAATGTGCCGATCCCCAAAAAGCATAAGCTTGGACCCAAGACTGTGGACTGCGTTAATTTGGGCTACGCTAAGAACATCGTTGGCTATAGATTTCTAGTAGTGAAATCTGAGTTACCTGACCAGAAGGTCGGTACAATCATAGAGTCTAAGGATGCTACATTCTTTGAGGATATTTTTCCTATGAGAGATATGCAAAGCATTTCTAGACAGGAATCTGAGGAGACTCCTGAGCCTGCCATTCCTATGGAATATTAGAACGAACACATGATGAAAATCCTGAGGAGGATGACGAGGAAACCCTTGGTAGGGGCAAGAGACAAAGGACTGCAAAGACCTTTGGTGATGATTTCTTCGTGTACCTCGTGGATGATACTCCCACTTCTATCTCAGAAGTGTATGCCTCTCCAGAAGCTGACTACTGGAAGGATGCAGTCCGTAGCGAGATGGATTCCATCATGGCTAACGGGACATGCGAGATCACTAAGCGTCCCTATGGTTGCAAACCATTGGGATGTAAGTGGGTGTTCAAGAAAAAGCTTAGGCCCGATGGTACGATTGAAAAGTACAAGGCCAGGCTTGTGGCCAAGGGCTATGACCAGAAAGAAGAGGAAGATTTCTTCGATACTTATTCACCTGTGGCTAGACTGACCACCATTCGAGTATTACTCTCGTTGGCGGCCTCACATGGTCTTCTCGTCCATCAAATGGATGTTAAGACGGCTTTTCTGAATGGAGAGCTAAATGAGGAAATCTACATGCAACAGCCAGATGGCTTTGTGATAGATGGTCAGGAAAGGAAGGTGTGTAAGTTGCTGAAATCTTTATATGGCCTGAAGCAAGCACCTAAGCAGTGGCATGATAAGTTCAATACAACTCTGACATCTGTTGGTTTCGTTGTTAATGAGGCTGACAAATGTGTATACTATCGCCATGGTGGGGGCGAAGGAGTTATACTGTGCTTTTATGTTGATGACATACTGATATTCAGAACAAACCTCAAAGTCATTGAGGACGTCAAATCGTTTCTGTCTCAGAACTTTGAGATGAAGGACCTTGGTGTGGCTGATGTTATCTTGAACATCAAGCTACTGAGAGATAATGAGGGTGGGATCACACTTCTGCAATCCCATTATGTTGAGAAGGTGTTGAGTCATTTTGGATATTCGGACTGCACACCATCTCAAACACCATATGATCCTAGCGTGTTGATTCGAAAGTCCAAAGGCATGGCTAAAGATCAATTGAGATACTCTCAAATCATTGGTTCACTGATGTACCTAGCGACCGCAACGAGGCCTGACATCACGTTTGCTGTGAGTAAACTGAGCCAGTTTGTTTCCAAACCGGGTGATGTACATTGGCATGCTGTTGAAAGAGTTATGCGCTATCTGAAAAGTACTATGAACTATGGACTTCACTATACCGGAGACCCGTCGGTACTTGAAGGGTATAGTGATGCGAATTGGATCTCTGATGCTGATGAGATGAAGGCCACAACTGGGTATATGTTTACTCTTGGAGGTGGCGCTGTTTCCTGGAAGTCTTGCAAGCAAACGATCGTAACAAGATCGACAATGGAAGCAGAATTAACAGCATTAGACACTTCTGGTGTTGAAGCAGGATGGTTTCGAGATCTTTTGATGGACTTGCCACTGGTTGATATACCGGTTCCGGCTATCCTTATGAACTGTGACAATCAGACTGTCGTCACCAGCGTGAAGAGTTCAAAGGACAACATGAAGTCCAACAAACACATAAGAATGACATTAAAAGCTGTCAGAAACTTCAGAAACTCCGGAGTGATAGCGCTGGACTATGTCCATACGACTAAGAATCTGGCAGATCCCTTTACGAAAGGGCTATCACGTGTAGTGATAGATAGTGCATCGAGGGAGATGGGGATGAGACCCACATGAGTTGCCATGGTGGTAACCCAACCTATGTGATCGGAGATCCCGTGAAGTAGGACCTGGGAAACAAGCCAGTGGTGAACTGAGGAGAGTAACTTTACTAACCCGCTCCGTTGGAGATGCAATACTCTCGGAAACTGTATGGAAGGATGACTATTGTCTTAATGTGTTCCAAGGCTTATATGTATAAGCAAGATGCTATCCTACAGAGCGATCTTTGGAGGAACACACCTATGTGAGCCCGACTGCTAGTCACAGTCTATGAGATTGGTGTGATCTCTAGTAAGCTCATGAATAGGCCAGGAGTGTGACTTATATGCTCCACCCGAGGGGTCAGCCTTCGGCAGACCAGTACTAGTAAGACATGTGGTGAAACTTCTTTACGCCAAACTGACAATTCAAGGCATAGTCCATTGCTCAGTTGTGAAGGAGTGTAGCTACTTGCTCTAGGTGGAGCTCAACCTTAACAGGTCTTCACTGAAACACTAGTATATCAAAACAGCTTTTGGAACAAAGGACAAAGTGGGCCCCTGAGATCTGGTGGGGGATTGTTGAAATGTGAGATGGGCCTAGAGCCCATATGACAATTTCAGATTTGATCTCTAAGGGCCCATGTAGGTGGCATGACAAGGTGGTGGGAAGTTTAGTCCCACCATGCTAGTGGAAGGAAAGTTGGAGTGGTTTATAAGGGTGGCTCTTCTACATGCTATTGGAGCTTGAGAAGAGAAGAGGCCCTCGTGCACTCCTCCTCCGCCGCCCGCCTTGCCACGCCTCACCGCGTCACGACGCGCCGCGGGTTGCGGGAATGAGCCGAGCCGAGCTCACACCTATGCGCTTATTTTTGCCAGTCACTAACAGAGAGGTCCTGACAGCAGGGCCACGATCCGAGACGTCGGATCGTGGGCTGTCACGGACTTGGACGTGGGTCAAGCCCACGTCTCTCCACGCGGCTGTGTCTATATAAGTGTGCGGTGTCCCCTAACCCTAGCCGCCACGAACAAATCACATCTGCTCACGCGCACGCCCACCGTCGTTCCTTTGCTGCTGCTGCCGCCGGTGACTCCATCCCGTCCGCCGCGTACACGGTCGATGGGAGAGCAGGTCTCCGAAACCACGCCCTTCTGGTTCCTGTACGGGGTGAGGGGCGAATAGGTTTTTGGGCAGCGATTACGCGACTGCTCGCTTCCGATCGTCTACTTCCTCTACGTCCGCGTCGCCTTCATCATCACCATGTCCACCGACCCCGACCGTGCCGCCGCCAAGAAAGCTGAAGCCGACAAGAAGGCCACCGAGGACGCCGCTGCTGCCACCAAAGCCGCGGCCTCTGCATGGCCTACTGGAGGGTATAACTCGTTTATCCCGCTCCTGATTAATTTCATATTAGCAGTACTAACAGTATGTGTAGATTTGTCTACTGTTTGCTTAGTACGTGCATGTTTGGATCAAAGTAAGTACATCATCAACTTAGTTAATGCCATGCTAGTGATTTACTCGTTGATTAATTTAATCGAGAAATTGCCTACTTACTCAACAATCCAAAAACCGGATAAGCTTACCGGTACGTATTTTAAGCATTGGCAGACAAATACCACTTTATGGCTCACGGCTATGAACGTATTCTGGGTCACCGGTGTGTCCACGGGAACGATTGCTCCTGAACAGGAGAAGGCGTTCAGGGAGGCAACCACTGTGTTTCTCGGAGCAGTTCTTAGCGTGATCGGAGATAAACTGGTCGACGCATATTTACATGTGCATGTCGCCAAGGACTTGTGGGAGGCGCTCGAATCTAAGTTCGGGGCCGCCGATGCAGGGAGCGAGATGTATATTATAGAGCAGTTCCACGACTACAACATGGTTGAGAACCGTCCTGTACTGGAGCAGGCTCATGAGATAATATGCATTGTTAAGGAGCTTGAGCTTTTGAACTGCGAGTTACCGGGCAAGTTTGTCGCGGGCTGCATAATCGCTAAGCTCCCCAATTCCTGGAGGAACTTTGCCACCACTCTGAAACATCAGCGTCGTGAATTCTCTATGGAGGATGTCATTGGCCATCTGAGTGTTGAGCAGAATTCTAGGGCAAAGGACTCGCACGGAAAAGGGGCCGAAGGGACTTCTGTTGCCAACATGGTGAACCAGAGGAAGTTCAACTCCCACAAGTTCAAGGGAAAGAACGGTGTCCAACAGAATACCGACTTTAAGAAGAAGGGTAAGAAGACCTTCAAGAAGAACAAGAATGATGAGGGCTGCTTTACTTGTGGTTCTACTGAACATTGGGCCAACAAGTGCCCAAACAAGTTTAAGAAGTCAGGACAGGACTCCAAGTCTGTCAACATGATTGTGGGCAACAATGAGAATGGTGCATCTGGGTACGGTAATTTATTTACTGTTTTTTCAGTGTTTCAGCCTACCGATTGGTGGGTGGATACAGGTGCAGGTGTTCATCTGTGTGCTGACATTTCATTGTTCTCTTCTTACCAGGTCACAGGCCACGAGTCCGTATTGATGGGGAATGGCGCGAGTGCTTCTGTTCATGGTGTTGGCACGGTCGATCTGAAGTTTACTTCGGGAAGGATCGTGCAGCTGAAGAACGTGCAGCATGTCCCCGCCATCAAGAAGAACCTCGTTAGTGGCTCCCTTCTATGTAGAGAAGGGTTTAAGTTGGTATTTGAGTCTAATAAATTAGTTGTTACTAAGTATGGACTATTTGTTGGAAAAGGTTATGAGAGCGGAGGGATGTTCCACCTTTCCCTCGCAGATTTCTGTAATAAAGTCGTGAACCATATTCATTCGAGTGTTAATGAATCTGAGGTTTGGCATTCACGTCTTTGTCACATAAGTTTTGGTGTTATGATGCGGCTAGCTAAGTTGGATTTAATCCCGAGTTTCACTTTAGCCAAAGGTTCTAAGTGCCTGTCATGTGTGCAAGCTAAGCAACCTCGCCAGCCGCACAAGGCTGCGGAGGAGAGACACTTGGCACCATTAGAACTCATACATTCTGATCTCTGTGAGATGAACGGTGTATTGACTAAAGGTGGAAAGAAATACTTCATGACATCGATAGATGATTCTACTAGATATTGCTATGTGTATCTGTTAAATACTAAATATGAGGCTCTACACTACTTCAAAATCAATGAGGCAGAAGTTGAGAATCAACTTGAAAAGAAAATTAAACGGTTCCGTTCAGATCGTGGTGGAGAGTACTTCTTGAGTGAGTTTGATTCCTTCTGTGTGGAACACGGCATTATTCATGAGAGGAGGCCTCCCTATTCACCCCAGTCAAACGGGGTTGCAGAGCGGAAAAACCGTACTCTAACTGATCTGGTTAACGCCATGTTAGATACATCAGGTTTATCCAAGGCATGGTGGGGGGAGGCTATATTGACGGCATGTCATGTCCTGAATAAAGTTCCAATAAAGGATAATGAAATCACTCCCTATGAGAGATGGGCAAAGAGAAGGACAACACTCTCGTACTTGCGTACTTGGGGCTGTTTGGCGAAAGTCAACGTGCCGATCCCCAAAAAGCGTAAGCTTGGACCGAAGACTGTGGACTGCGTTAATTTGGGCTACGCTAAGAACAGCGTTGGCTATAGATTTCTAGTAGTGAAATCTGAGTTACCTGACCAGAAGGTAGGTACAATCATAGAGTCTAAGGATGCTACATTCTTTGAGGATATTTTTCCTATGAGAGATATGCAAAGCATTTCTAGATAGGAATCTGAGGAGACTCCTGAGCCTGCCATTCCTATGGAATATTATGAACGAACACATGATGAAAATCCTGAGGAGGATGACGAGGAAACCCTTGGTAGGGGCAAGAGACAAAGGACTGCAAAGACCTTTGGTGATGATTTTTTCGTGTACCTCGTGGATGATACTCCCACTTCTATCTCAGAAGCGTATGCCTCTCCAGAAGCTGACTACTGGAAGGATGCAGTCCGTAGCGAGATAGATTCCATCATGGCTAACGGGACATGGAAGATCACTGAGCGTCCCTATGGTTGCAAACCATTGGGATGTAAGTGGGTGTTCAAGAAAAAGCTTAGGCCCGATGGTACGATTGAAAAGTACAAGGCCAGGCTTGTGGCCAAGGGCTATGACCAGAAAGAAGAGGAAGATTTCTTCGATACTTATTCACCTGTGGCTAGACTGACCACCATTCGAGTATTACTCTCGTTGGCGGCCTCACATGGTCTTCTCGTCCATCAAATGGATGTTAAGACGGCTTTTCTGAATGGAGAGCTAAATGAGGAAATCTACATGCAACAGCCAGATGGCTTTGTGATAGATGGTCAGGAAAGGAAGGTGTGTAAGTTGCTGAAATCTTTATATGGCCTGAAGCAAGCACCTAAGCAATGGCATGATAAGTTCAATACAACTCTGACATCTGTTGGTTTCGTTGTTAATGAGGCTGACAAATGTGTATACTATCGCCATGGTGGGGGCAAAGGAGTTATACTATGCTTGTATGTTGATGACATACTGATATTCGGAACAAACCTCAAAGTCATTGAGGAGGTCAAATCGTTTCTGTCTCAGAACTTTGAGATGAAGGACCTTGGTGTGGCTGATGTTATCTTGAACATCAAGCTACTGAGAGATAATGAGGGTGGGATCACACTTCTGCAATCCCATTATGTTGAGAAGGTGTTGAGTCGTTTTGGATATTCGGATTGCACACCATCTCAAACACCATATGATCCTAGTGTGTTGATTCGAAAGTCCAAAGGCATGGCTAAAGATCAATTGAGATACTCTCAAATCATTGGTTCACTAATGTACCTAGCGAGCGCAACGAGGCGTGACATCGCATTTGCTGTGAGCAAACTGAGCCGGTTTGTTTCCAAACCGGGTGATGTACATTGGCATGCTGTTGAAAGAGTTATGCGCTATCTGAAAGGTACTATGAACTATGGACTTCACTATACCGGAGACCCGTCGGTACTTGAAGGGTATAGTGATGCGAATTGGATCTCTGATGCTGATGAGATGAAGGCCACAACTGGGTATATGTTTACTCTTGGAGGTGGCGCTGTTTCCTGGAAGTCTTGCAAGCAAACGATCTTAACGAGATCGACAATGGAAGCAGAATTAACAGCATTAGACACTTCTGGTGTTGAAGCAGGATGGCTTCGAGATCTTTTGATGGACTTGCCACTGGTTGATAAACCGGTTCCGGCTCTCCTTATGAACTGTGACAATCAGACTGTCATCACCAAGGTGAAGAGTTCGAAGGACAACACGAAGTCCAACAAACACATTAGAATGAGATTAGAAGCTATCAGAAAGATAAGAAACTCCGGAGTGATAGCGCTGGACTATGTCCATAAGGCTAAGAATCTGGCAGATCCCTTTACGAAAGGGCTATCACGTGTAGTGATAGATAGTGCATCGAGGGAGATGGTCATGAGACCCACATGATTTGCCATGGTGGTAACCCAACCTATGTGATCGGAGATCCCGTGAAGTAGGACCTGGGAAACAAGCCAGTGGTGAACTGAGGAGAGTAACTTTACTAACCCGCTCCGTTGTAGACGCAATACTCTCGGAAACTGTATCGAAGGATGATTACTGTCTTAATGTGTTCCAAGGCTTATTTGTATAAGCAAGATGCTATCCTACAGAGCGATCTTTGGAGGAACACACCTATGTGAGCCCGACTGCTAGTCACAGTCTATGAGATTGGGGTGATCTCTAGTAAGCTCATGAATAGGCCAGTAGTGTGACTTATATGCTCCACCCGAGGGGTCAGCCTTCGGCAGACCAGTACTAGTAAGACATGTGGTGAAACTTCTTTACACCAAACTGACAATTCAAGGCATAGTCCATTGTTCAGTTGTGAAGGAGTGTAGTTACTTGCTCTAGGTGGAGCTCAACCTTAACAGGTCTTCACTGAAACACTAGTATATCAAAACAGCGTTTGGAACAAAGGACAAAGTGGGCCCCTGAGATCTGGTGGGGGATTGTTGAAATGTGAGATGGGCCTAGAGCCCATATGACAATTTCAGATTTGATCTCTAAGGGCCCATGTAGGTGGCATGACAAGGTGGTGGGAAGTTTAGTCCCACCATGCTAGTGGAAGGAAAGTTGGAGTGGTTTATAAGGGTGGCTCTTCTACATGCTATTGGAGCTTGAGAAGAGAAGAGGCCCTCGCGCGCTCCTCCTCCGCCGCCCGCCTCGCCACGCCTCGCCTCGCCTCGTCACGACGCGCCGCGGGTTGCGGGAATGAGCCGAGCCGAGCTCACACCTATGCGCTTATTTTTGCCAGTCACTAACGGAGAGGTCCTGACAGCAGGGCCACGATCCGAGACGTCGGATCGTGGGCTGTCACGGACTCGGACGTGGGTCAAGCCCACGTCTCTCCACGCGGCTGTGTCTATATAAGTGTGCGGTGTCCCCTAACCCTAGCCGCCACGAACAGATCACATCTGCTCACGCGCACGCCCACCGTCGTTCCTTTGCTACTGCTGCCGCCGGTGACTCCATCCCGTCCGCCGCGTACACGGTCGACGGGAGAGCAGGTCTCCGAAACCACGCCCTTCTGGTTCCTGTACGGGGTGAGGGGCGAATAGGTTTTTGGGCAGCGATTACGCGACTGCTCGCTTCCGATCGTCTACTTCCTCTACGTCCGCGTCGCCTTCATCATCACCATGTCCACTGACCCCGACCGTGCCGCCGCCGAGAAAGCTGAAGCCGACAAGAAGGCCACCGAGGACGCCGCTGCTGCCACCAAAGGCGCGGCCTCTGCATGGCCTACTAGAGGGTATAACTCGTTTATCCCGCTCCTGATTAATTTCATATTAGCAGTACTAACAGCATGTGTAGATTTGTCTACTTTTTGCTTAGTACGTGCATGTTTAGATCAAAGTCAGTACGTCATCAACTTAGTTAATGCCATGCTAGTGATTTACTCGTTGATTAATTTAATCGAGAAATTGCTTATTTACTCAACAATCCAAAAACCTATTATGTGTAGGAATTTTTCGGCAAGTGGCTTTGCCGCAGCACTGAAACCGGATAAGTTTACCGGTACGTATTTTAAGCATTGGCAGACAAATACCACTTTATGGCTCACGGCTATGAACGTATTCTGGGTCACCGGTGTGTCCACGGGAACAATTGCTCCTAAACAGGAGAAGGCGTTCAGGGAGGCAACCACTGTGTTTCTCGGAGCAGTTCTTAGCGTGATCGGAGATAAACTGGTCGACGCATATTTACATGTGCATGTCGCCAAGGACTTGTGGGAGGCGCTCGAATCTAAGTTCGGGGCCGCCGATGCAGTGAGCGAGATGTATATTATAGAGCAGTTCCACGACTATAACATGGTTGAGAACCGTCCTGTACTGGAGCAGGCTCATGAGATAATATGCATTGTTAAGGAGCTTGAGCTTCTGAAGTGCGAGTTACCGGGCAAGTTTGTTGCGGGCTGCATAATCGCTAAGCTCCCCAATTCCTGCAGGAACTTTGCCACCACTCTGAAACATCAGAGGCATGAATTCTCTGTGGAGGATGTCATTGGCCATCTGAGTGTTGAGTAGAATTCGAGGGCAAAGGACTCGCACGGAAAAGGGGCCGAAGGGACTTCTGTTGCCAACATGGTGAACCAGAGGAACTTCAACTCCCACAAGTTCAAGGGAAAGAACGGTGTCCAACAGAATACCGACTTTAAGAAGAAGGGTAAGAAGACCTTCAAGAAGAACAAGAAGGATGAGGGCTGCTTTACTTGTGGTTCTACTGAACATTGGGCCAACAAGTGCCAAACAAGTTTAAGAAGTCAGGACAGGACTCCAAGTCTGTCAACATGATTGTGGGCAACAATGAGAATGGTGCATCTGGGTACGGTAATTTATTTACTGTTTTTTCAGTGTTTCAGCCTACCGATTGGTGGGTGGATACAGGTGCAGGTGTTCATCTGTGTGCTGACATTTCATTGTTCTCTTCTTACCAGGTCACAGGCCACGGGGCCGTATTGATGGGGAATGGCGCGAGTGCTTCTGTTCATGGTGTTGGCACGGTCGATCTGAAGTTTACTTCGGGAAGGATCGTGCAGCTGAAGAACGTGCAGCATGTCCCCGCCATCCAGAAGAACCTCGTTAGTGGCTCCCTTCTATGTAGAGAAGGGTTTAAGTTGGTATTCGAGTCTAATAAATTAGTGGTTACTAAGTATGGACTATTTGTTGGAAAAGGTTATGAGAGCGGAGGGATGTTCCGCCTTTCCCTCGCAGATTTCTGTAATAAAGTCGTGAACCATATTCATTCGAGTGTTAATGAATCTGAGGTTTGGCATTCACGTCTTTGTCACATAAGTTTCGGTGTTATGACGCGGCTAGCTAAGTTGGATTTAATCCCAAGTTTCACTTTAGCCAAAGGTTCTAAGTGCCCGTCATGTGTGCCAGCGAAGCAACCTCGCCAGCCGCACAAGGCTGCGGAGGAGAGACACTTGGCACCATTAGAACTCATACATTCTGATCTCTGTGAGATGAACGGTGTATTGACTAAAGGTGGAAAGAAATACTTCATGACATTGATACATGATTCCACTAGATATTGCTATGTGTATCTGTTAAATACTAAAGATGAGGCTCTACACTACTTTAAAATCAATGAGGCAGAAGTTGAGAATCAACTGGAAAAGAAAATTAAACGGTTCCGTTCAGATCGTGGTGGAGAGTACTTCTCGAGTGAGTTTGATTCCTTCTGTGCGGAACACGGCATTATTCATGAGAGGAGGCCTCCCTATTCACCCCAGTCAAACGGGGTTGCATAGCGGAAAAACCGTACTCTAACTGATCTGGTTAACGCCATGTTAGATACATCGTGTTTATCCAAGGCATGGTGGGGGGAGGCTATATTGACGGCATGTCATGTCCTGAATAAAGTTCCGATAAAGGATAATGAAATCACTCCCTATGAGAGATGGGCAAAGAGAAGGACAACACTCTCGTACTTGCGTACTTGGGGCTGTTTGGCGAAAGGCAACGTGCCGATCCCCAAAAAGCGTAAGCTTGGACCCAAGACTGTGGACTGCGTTAATTTGGGCTACGCTAAGAACAGCGTTGGCTATAGATTTCTAGTAGTGAAATCTGAGTTACCTGACCAGAAGGTCGGTACAATCATAGAGTCTAAGGATGCTACATTCTTTGAGGATATTTTTCCTATGAGAGATATGCAAAGCATTTCTAGACAGGAATCTGAGGAGACTCCTGAGCCTGCCATTCCTATGGAATATTATGAACGAACACATGATGAAAATCCTGAGGAGGATGACGAGGAAATCCTTGGTAGGGGCAAGAGACAAAGGACTGCAAAGACCTTTGGTGATGATTTCTTCGTGTACCTCGTGGATGATACTCCCACTTCTATCTCAGAAGCGTATGCCTCTCCAGAAGCTGACTACTGGAAGGATGCGGTCCGTAGCGAGATGGATTCCATCATGGCTAACGGGACATGGGAGATCACTGAGCGTCCCTATGGTTGCAAACCATTGGGATGTAAGTGGGTGTTCAAGAAAAAGTTTAGGCCCGATGGTACGATTGAAAAGTACAAGGCTAGGCTTGTGGCCAAGGGCTGTGACCAAAAAGAAGAGGAAGATTTCTTCGATACTTATTCACCTGTGGCTAGACTTATCACCATTCGAGTATTACTCTCGTTGGCGGCCTCACATGGTCTTCTCGTCCATCAAATGGATGTTAAGACGGCTTTTTTGAATGGAGAGCTAAATGAGGAAATCTTCATGCAACGGCCAGATGGCTTTGTGATAGATGGTCAGGAAAGGAAGGTGTGTAAGTTGCTGAAATCTTTATACGGCCTGAAGCAAGCACCTAAGCAATGGCATGATAAGTTCAATACAACTCTGACATCTGTTGGTTTCGTTGTTAATGAGGCTGACAAATGTGTATACTATCGCCATGGTGGGGGCGAAGGAGTTATACTGTGCTTGTATGTTGATGACATACTGATATTCGGAACAAACCTCAAAGTCACTGAGGAGGTCAAATCGTTTCTATCTCAGAACTTTGAGATGAAGGACCTTGGTGTGGCTGATGTTATCTTGAACATCAAGCTACTGAGAGATAATGAGGGTGGCATCACACTTCTGCAATGCCATTATGTTTAGAAGGTGTTGAGTCGTTTTGGATATTCGGACTGCACACCATCTCAAACACCGTATGATCCTAGCGTGTTGATTCGAAAGTCCAAAGGCATGGCTAAAGAGCAATTGAGATACTCTCAAATCATTGGTTCACTGATGTACCTAGCGAGCGCAACGAGGCCTGACATCGCGTTTGCTGTGAGCAAACTGAGCCGGTTTGTTTCCAAACCAGGTGATGTACATTGGCATGCTGTTGAAAGAGTTATGCGCTATCTGAAAGGTATTATGAACTATGGACTTCACTATACCGGAGACCCGTCGGTACTTGAAGGGTATAGTGATGCGAATTGGATCTCTGATGTTGATGAGATGAAGGCCACAACTGGGTATATGTTTACTCTTGGAGGTGGCGCTGTTTCCTGGAAGTCTTGCAAGCAAACGATCTTAACGAGATCGACAATGGAAGCAGAATTAATAGCATTAGACACTTCTGGTGTTGAAGCAGGATGGCTTCGAGATATTTTGATGGACTTGCCACTGGTTGATAAACCGGTTCCGGCTATCCTTATGAACTGTGACAATCAGACTGTCATCATCAAGGTGAAGAGTTCAAAGGACAACATGAAGTCCAACAAACACATAAGAATGAGATTAAAAGCTGTCAGAAAGTTAAGAAACTCTGGAGTGATAGCGCTGGACTATGTCCATACAGCTAAGAATCTGGCAGATCCCTTTACGAAAGGGCTATCACGTGTAGTGATAGATAGTGCACCGAGGGAGATGGGTATGAGACCCACATGAGTTGCCATGGTGGTTACCTAACCTATGTGATCGGAGATCCCGTGAAGTAGGACCTGGGAAACAAGCCAGTGGTGAACTGAGGAGAGTAACTTTACTAACCCGCTCCGTTGGAGATGCAATACTCTCGGAAACTGTATGGAAGGATGACTACTGTCTTAATGTGTTCCAAGGCTTATATGTATAAGCAAGATGCTATCCTATAGAGCGATCTTTGGAGGAACACACCTATGTGAGCCCGACTGCTAGTCACAGTCTATGAGATTGGGGTGATCTCTAGTAAGCTCATGAATAGGCCAGGAGTGTGACTTATACGCTCCACCCGAGGGGTCAGCCTTCGGCAGCCCAGTACTAGTAAGACATGTGGTGAAACTTCTTTACGCCAAACTGACAATTCAAGGCATAGTCCATTGTTCAGTTGTGAAGGAGTGTAGCTACTTGCTCTAGGTGAAGCTCAACCTTAACAGGTCTTCACTGAAACACTAGTATATCAAAACAGCGTTTGGAACAAAGGACAAAGTGGGCCCCTGAGATCTGGTGGGGGATTGTTGAAATGTGAGATGGGCCTAGAGCCCATATGACAATTTCAGATTTGATCTCTAAGGGCCCATGTAGGTGGCATGACAAGGTGGTGGGAAGTTTAGTCCCACCATGCTAGTGGAAGGAAAGTTGGAGTGGTTTATAAGGGTGGCTCTTCTACATGCTATTGGAGCTTGAGAAGAGAAGAGGCCCTCGCGCGCTCCTCCTCCGCCGCCCGCCTCGCCACGCCTCGCCTCGCCTCGTCACGACGCGCCGCGGGTTGCGGGAATGAGCCGAGCCGAGCTCACACCTATGCGCTTATTTTTGCCAGTCACTAACGGAGAGGTCCTGACAGCAGGGCCACGATCCGAGACGTCGAATCGTGGGCTGTCACGGACTCGGACGTGGGTCAAGCCCACGTCTCTCCATGCGGCTGCGTCTATATAAGTGTGTGGTGTCCCCTAACCCTAGCCGCCACGAACAGATCACATCTGCTCACGCGCACGCCCACCGTCGTTCCTTTACTTCTGCTGCCGCCGGTGACTCCATCCCGTCCGCCGCGTACACGGTCGACGGGAGAGCAGGTCTCCGAAACCACGCCCTTCTGGTTCCTGTACGGGGTGAGGGGCGAATAGGTTTTTGGGCAGCGATTACACGACTGCTCGCTTCCGATCGTCTACTTCCTCTACGTCTGTGTCGCCTTCATCATCACCATGTCCACCGACCCCGACCGTGCCGCCACCGAGAAAGCTGAAGCCGACAAGAAGGCCGCCGAGGACGCCGCTGCTGCCACCAAAGCCGCGGCCTCTACATGGCCTACTGGAGGGTATAACTCGTTTATCCCGCTCCTGATTAATTTCATATTAGCAGTACTAGCAGTATGTGTAGATTTGTCTACTGTTTGCTTAGTACGTGCATGTTTAGATCAAAGTCAGTACGTCATCAACTTAGTCAATGCCATGCTAGTGATTTACTCGTGGATTAATTTAATCGAGAAATTGCCTATTTACTCAACACCTACGTGCTCTGTGCTGCCGCCTGAGCTCGGTAGCCTCCTCGTCTCGTGGTAAGTAAAGCGAACACCGTTCATTTCTTTTTAAATATGAACTGAGAACGAAATTTGTTGATTTGTTGATTGAACATGAGTACTATTGGTTGAAATTTGTTAGAAGTGTGTAAATGATTGGTATTTATCTTGTTGCTACAAGAACAAGAATTGCATGGAGAATATTATGGAGAAGTCGATTATATGAACAAAAAATGCATTAGATGGTTGATCAATGTGAATTGTAGAGAAGGCAATTTTAAGGAGCTGGCAATTGCATAGGGAATTGTATGGAGAATTACATGCCAAAAATCTGTAGATAAGCTTGGTTGGTACTTGACATTGACTTTAGTATAATCGAAGCTTGAGGTCATTTTTTTGGGCAATATTGAAGCTTGAGGTCGGCAACTTGGGATGCATAAGCTAGCGTAGTTAATAGACAAGTAGCACTATATCTCCAAAAAAAAAAGACAAGTAGCACTATGAAACTGTTTAATGGCTTGGCTGTTAGTGACAAAGTATAGATAAAACTGAAGGCCCAAGTGGAATCACGCACATCAATCAGGTCAGAGAACGTGATTGCCCCGATCGATGCATTATTAATGTATTGATTAACTACTACAGTATATCTGAATTTTACAGTTTTAATAATATATGGTTGTGTGCATCGCTTGATGCAAAGGCAGGGGGTTATCCTTCTTTTCAAAAGAAAAAAAAACTACTACAGTGGATCATGCCTTTTGAGTTTAGAGATCCTCTATATCATTGCCTTCGCTGGCGGCATCTCTAAATCCAAGAAAACCAAATCACCTTTTCCTACAGTCTCTCACTCTTCTTTGCCACCTTTGCCGCAGTTGGAGTTAATCATTTTGATTGAAAATTTGGAGGGGTATATAAAGAAAAGAACGGCGGAAGGTACCTTTTTTTTAACATCAGTACGGACACAAGTGCTAATATACACGCGCATACACTCACCCCCATGAACAAACAAACCCACACCCTACCCTATGAGCATCTCCGAAATAAATCCAGGAATAAACGCGAGCACCCGGATTTGAACCCTGGTGGGCTGGGGATACCACAGTCCCTCTAGCCATCCAACCACAGGTTCGTTCGCCAGCGGAAGGTACCTTGAAATGATAGGATAGCATGTATGCGTTGGCAAGAAAATTGAAGGTATATTTGAAATATTATCCACACCGGCAGGGGAGTAGTATATACTTCTTCCATTCCTAAATATAAGTCTTTGTAGAGAATTCACTATGGATGACATACATATGTTATTCTAGAGTGTACATTTACTCATTTTGCTACGTATGTAGAGTGGACAAGGGGAGGAGTTAATAAAAGGTTGTGATGTTGAACTGGACAAGTAGAAACCGCAAGACTTGATTTGAATACAAAGTCATCCCTCACAGTTGAATAAGTCAGTTACTCCCTCCGTCCGGAAATACTTGTCATCAAAATGAATAAAAGAGGATGTATCTAGATGTATTTTAGTTCTAGATACATCCCTTTTTGTCCATTTTAATGACAAGTATTTTTGGACTGAGGGAGTACATAATTGGTGGATGATGGCGTGGTCAGCACCTCGGTTGCTGATGCTGATGCTGTCGGAGTTACATAATTGCTGATGCTGTCAGATTTAAATATATATGTCATGGGACCAAATATCAATTATTGTTGAAATAATCTACCTAATGAACGCGCTAACCAGTAGCGGTAGGTGTAGACTTGGAGCTGAAAGAAGTTCATAAGAGGTTTGTTTTATGGCATAAGCCAAGTACCAACCAACGGCTTCATTGCTAGTAGGTGTGCTGATCTCTTTTCCATGCTCTCTCCTATTGATAACTTTTCTCTTTCAGAGTTACCATTTTCCTTGGTAGAAATTTGCACAAGGATCGTGTTTGATGTACTTATGGAAATTGTATAGGATGGATGAATATTGTGTTATGTATCATTGTATTGATCTGACCCTTGTATGGGGTATATATAGAATACATGAGGGGTAGAGGCTTGGAGTACAAGACAAGACATAGATGGTTTAAACCTATTTAATCTCTACTCTTATCTCTATCTTTAAACCCATATCATATTCCAACAGTGTTTAGATCGCCTTGAGGCAATTCCAGTTTGTGCTTGCTAGACTGCATACATGGCCAAATCTCCAGCAGGTACGCATTTCCTTGCTTCAAATTTCTGTAAATCTGTCAGTCAGGCAAGCGAATTTGTTAAGCTCTTGTTGTTAATAACAGCGTGTACCTAGAATGGATGACGCAAGTGTGCTGGAGCTTATACTTGAAGGAAAGGAGAACCCCACCAATCTGTCATTGGCACTGTTACAGAAAATCACCAATGATTTCTCCGAAGAGAGAAAGATTGGTCAGGGTGGATTAGGGGAGGTTTACAAGGTACAATTTACTACTTATACAATACACAATGATAACTAGTTTCGATTATAAAGTACCATCTGTAGAAGCAAAACATGTGGTGTATTAAGGCTGAGCATCATTGAAAGAACTGACATGATACATATGATTGGTCAGGGTGTACTCCCAAACGGGAATTTTGTTGCTGTGAAGAGGATTGTAAACCCAATTGATGACCAGCAATTTAATCATGAGTTTAAGATCCTAACAAATATTGATCATCAAAATGTAGTCAGGTTTCTTGGCTTCTGTTCTAATTCGTATCAGATACCTACAAAAGAGGCTCAATCAGAAGAAATTAATTTGGCCAGCGTAAAAGCAAAATTGTTCTGTTTTGAGTATATCAGCAAAGGAAGCCTTGATCAGCATATTAGTGGTACGATCTTATCACATTTCGATGCATCTCTTCTGTACACTCCCTTACCTTCAATAAAAAAAATCTACCATTGCTCAGTATGTAATTTAACACAACTCCTTTGGTTGTATGTATATATTCTTCTACAGATGAATCAAGGGGACTTGATTGGGAAACACGTTATGAAATCATCATGGGAATCTGCCAGGGTCTGTGTTATCTTCACAATGAAAAAAATATTATTCATATGGACCTTAAACCAGCAAACATATTACTAGGTGATAAAATGGTTCCAAAACTAACGGATTTTGGTTTGTCAAGACCAAATAAAAACTCACGTACTATGGCACAACCTATTGGAACACGGTAAGCTATATGTTGGTACAACCACTAGTTAACTGACATTTCTCTATCATACAAACCTACATTTACTTTGTGGCATAATGCATCATACTATCACATTTTCCTGCAGAGGATATATCGCTCCAGAATACGAAAAAGATGGAGCAATTTCCTTCAAGGCTGACATATATAGTTTGGGTGCCATAATCATAGAATTGGTAATGGGGTGTAAGGGCGTCCCTCACAAAAATAATGTAAGTGTAATTTCGCTCACTGTTAAGAACAATGACAATGTTCTGCATGGATCTTTTGTTCTCACTTGAATATGTTCACTATCCTACTGAAGTATATATCTAATTTAAACATGTTTGTAGATATATTGCACATGGGTGGATAGTTTTTTTATGGTGGCGAGTTGAAGTGATGCACTTCTGTAGTTGCACACACTATGAGGCAAACGTGTAGCCTTAAACTAGAAAATTGCCAGCTGGATACAAATACCATGACATTGACATAATTTGCACGGCAAGATTCTTGGATTATAACAATTAATAAACATATCTTAAATGTAGGTACTTCGAAGATGGAGACACAGGTGGAATAAGCCACCAACATCGGTACAATACCATCAAGTCACTAGATGCATTGACATGGCAGTACAGTGCAGGCAGGAAAAACCAGGACATAGACCTTCTATATCGGAAATAATCCACATTTTGAGTGAACCTGGGAGGATGAATGGGAACCCTGACGAGGTAAGGCCAACTCTAATGAATCCCCTAAAAAATAGAGGAGTAAACCTTAGTGGAATATGTTTGTGG
>NC_041383.1:774332449-774382874 GCF_002162155.2 Triticum dicoccoides
CGGCGGTGCCTCTCCCCTAGCGCGCCTCTCCCTCCTTCATTGTGGAGGCCTAGTTTTTCCTGGTGATGGCTTGGTGGCGCAGCGATTCCAAGCACCGGCGGCGGCTCATTCTGTGGCTAGGTGCAGGGCTTGTCCCCATCCGGTGGTGCTGCCTCGGCAGCTGCTGCGACCTGGGGATCTTGACCCCGATCAGATCTGGGGTGCTCGAGCCGGGCCGTGGCAGCCTGTCAGGCCTGGTGGCGATGAGTCTCGCAACCTCTGGGCATCGTGTGTTCGGCCTAGTGGTGCTGGTGGTGGCGGCGGTCCGTGCACGAGAGATGGATTCTTCAAACAAATCTGGGTGAATACTTGCTTTCGGCTACTACCAAGGCCGACGGTGGCAGTGCCATCTGCGTCGTTTCCTTATTGAAGGCATCGCAGTGGAGAAGTTCAAGGCCACTCTCTGCTATGTCTGGGGGAAACCTTAGATCAGCAGATCGGATGACGGCGACACTCTGGTGTCGTTTCCCCCTTTGGGGCGTTATTTGTGGAGGTACACATGGGCTCGATGGACTAGAGGGCGACTTCTTTGGTTGAGCGGCGCTTCATCTTACGCATTGATGGCGACGGATCTCGGCGACATGGCGTTGTGGAGATTCGGAGTCTGATGCGCGGAGATGGACTCGCGCAGGAGGAGGATAGTGTCTGGGATCATGGTGGTGTCAATGGCAGAGGTCTGGCAAGGTGGGCGCATTAGGTTCTGCTCTATATATGAATTGATGGAAGATGGCGGCGACAACACAGAGAGTCCGTCGAACTACTTAGGGCTCTGAACCCAGTGTGTGGCTTGGTTGGGGCCTCTGGCTTTAGATGCTAGGCATTCT
The DNA here is from genome assembly GCF_002162155.2 of Triticum dicoccoides. Taxonomy (NCBI): domain Eukaryota; kingdom Viridiplantae; phylum Streptophyta; class Magnoliopsida; order Poales; family Poaceae; genus Triticum; species Triticum dicoccoides. The sequence goes on from NC_041383.1 coordinate 774,333,313, forward strand.
TGTGATGTCTGTTTGGTATTAGACTCGGACTAACGACACACATTCATCAGGTGGATAGGAGTAGCGATGGTTGTTGCTAAGATGGTGGCTTCAGACTACCTGATGTACTAGTACTTTGTAAGGTCTTTACGAACAATTAATAAAATAGTTACATGCATCGTCCAGATGCAGGGGCCGGAGATAATCCACCTTTTTCAAAAAAAAAAAGTGCCTCGGCTGCGAGTGGCAACCATGGTGACCATGCCGGCAAAAATGGAGACAAGGGCAGATCTACGGGGTGGGCCGCAGCCCATCCTGGGATTTTGGATCAGCTTATTCTTTATCTTTATCTAATATTAAAAGAAGGATTGTTTCTCCACTTTTTTTGGTCAAAGACTTTCTTTTACATCCTTCGTACGTCGTCAAAGGCTTTTTTCTATGTCCCTTCGTACGTTAACCATAGCGATCTTTTTTCAGAAAAATTGAGCATAGCGATCGAACGACAATTTTAAAGGGAGCGTGCGCAAACGGGCCGGCCCAATTCGTCGAGCAAAGCTATTATTTTTTAGGCTTCGAAAGATATACGAAAAATAAAATTTGTGTCGGTGGAAATCGAACTCATGACCTCATGAAGGATAGAAGCAACGACAACCACCCGAGCTAGCTACCTCGGACGACCTAAAGAGCAACGCTAGGCCCAAAGTCTAATTATCTCTTGCCACCAGACCCGAACTCAGATGACCAACCAGGGCACCTCATGCTTGTGTGCTGATGACACGGCCCCGCAGGGAACACATCTTGGAGGGAAAAGGACGAAAATGAGGCTACGTTAGGAAGTTATACTCAAATCATGGAGTTGAGGGGGAGATCAGCAAGCGGAAATCAAGAGTTGAGATTAAGAAAAGGGAATAGAAAAAGAAATACTGTAATAAGGAAGAAAAGAGAATATCTAAAATACAAACGCAGATGATTGCATGTCCAACGAGAGTGTTTATATAGGAGGAAACAAATAAACTGCACGGGTCGGATGTACTGTATATCATATGCGAGATATCTCAGGTCTAAAAACTACGGGCATAGACGGCGGCCACGCAGCCGCTCCTGTCCTGCTCTCCGTAACCGTACTGCATGTGCAGGCTGGATGATTACAACGGATTCGTGAGACATGCATGCTGGATGATTAAAAAGGACATGTGGTTCTATTTTTTTCGTGGCCACATGCTGATTAGCTCTAATTAAACAGGATTATGAATTGCATGGTTGGGTATTTTAACATAACTTTGGTAAGACATAATATATTTTTAGAGTGCCATCAGGGTGATTGAGTTCGTCAATAAAATCTCCCATTCAAAATCTCAACAACAACAAAAATCTCTCGTTCAATGAACGAATAAAGTAGCACATCACTTCCAACATAAGGAGTATAACATCTAGAAAGAAAAAGAAAAAAAAAGACAAAAGAAAATGCTTGCACGAATCTTAGTGTAAAGCTAATGATATAGGATTTACATGTGGCACATCTAGATATGCTTTAGCAAAACTGTATAACATAAGCGCAGATAACCTATGCCATATATACCAGGACCAAATTGTTGTACCTTGTGCTAAGGTTTGTTTCGTGCTTATAATGCATAACTCATATAAACTTATCCTGGACTACTTCGTGGACGTTTTGGTGAGCAGTAAAAACTAGCGGTTTTTGTACAACGAAACACACGTCAAATATTTTTACGTTGCAAAGCACGAGCATATGTGCTAGTATATACCTATGTCTCTAACTGGGCTAGAGAGAAAAAACGGCCCAATAAGACAATCCAGGGAGGAACGCAGCGACGGTCTGTCCACATCGAGCAGAACGCTCGTCCCCCTCACGAAGCCACCTCGTCGTTCCTCACATCCTCGTCGGTTGCTGGCCGGAACCCGGAGCCTAACTGCCTAGATGGCACCGGCTTCCCGCGCGCCCCTACCATGCGTGCCAGTCTGCTGCGCGAGGAGATGTTGGTGTCAGCACCATGGTGGCGGTACCAATAGTATCAACAGCCGCCCTTGGTGTTCGACTGGTCGCTAGAGTAATACGGGCTGCTAGAGTAATCTTGATTGATTAGTAGTTGTAAATGGCATATAGGGGCTGATGAAATTATTGTTGTATTGCTTGAGCCTCATGGGCAGCCCGTATATATATACTTCCTATACACACACAGAGACACACATGACCCCATGGTCGATGTCAAGCTAGCGACACGTCGTGGATGATGGCACATGTCGGTGTTACCAGCCCCAGGAATGCATAGACAGGACCTGCACGAGCTATACGACATGTCGGAGGAGCCAGCAGTGGAGGGCTCGACGACGGTTGCAACACGAGCCAATGTCGCTCGTGGTTGTCGCAGTAGATGAAATGGTCGGGAAAGATGATGACGACGCTGATGACGAGCTGGTGCTGGATAAAGACGAAGATGTGCACGGCGACTACGGCGGCTACCGGGGGTAGCTGCGGGGGCGGCAGAAGAAGAGCGGCAGTGGCGGTGGCTAAGTTAGAAGCGATGTGACGGTGCTCGAAATAGGCGAAAAACCCGACAGCGTGATGAAAATCATACGTGGAGAGTAACGTTCCCCGTCTAGGAAGGCGACGCGGTGCATACCACGTCAAAGTCAACTCACGGTGGACCGCGTGCTATGGCTCTCAGGCCCTGAAGGGACGGCGCAACAGCAACGTGCGAGTCGGACAACCACGGTGAGGACCTTAGGACGGTCACACTGCGGTCCGAAGGGATAACACCAGCGGCAAGTCTACTAGACAGGCTTAAACAGGCTCAAGTCTGCCTTCCAAAAAACAATACTTTTTTGGAAATCGTGTGCTCTCATGGGATCCTCATAACACAGTGATAAACCCAAGGTTCGATCGGTGGAGGTGCGTGTGTACTCAATGACGATCTTCATGGGATCCTGTGGAGAGGCGCACAAGCGGCTGATTAGACCGAAAGTGAGGCGTTGACGAAGTGAATCGTGTGCTCTCACATGATCAATTTAATCACTAGCGGGGTTAGAGCAACTCCCATCGCGCGACCCAAACAGACTCACGCTTTGTCTGCCTTTTGTCGGTATGAGTTGGCATGTCCTCCCCTTTTTGGAAATGAGTCGGCATGCGTCCAACGCGTCAACCCATTTTTCGTTCGCGCACAAAAATTTTTAATGCCAAAATTCCCCTCGGCCACACATTATGCCATCTATTATGCCAGTGTCAAGAGTTTTCACGTCGGCGATATGCCAACGGCCAGCATACATATGCCAGCATACAAAAAGAATACGCAGTTTTCAAGCTGGGCGCACTTGCCCGTGAGCCAGCACACATGCCAACAAACAAAATGAAAATGTAGTTCAGTCACGCCATCTCGGCCGTGGTCCTGCCCGCACACCGCGGCATGGATCACTCGTCTTCGAAGCTCAACATGTCGGCCTCCATCTTCTCAAACCAAGACCGCTTTCTCGGAGAGACCGTGCTCAAGTCCACCTTCATGATCTCGACCCCCTTCGTCATGCAAGCGAGCCGGACTTCTCTTGCTTTAGTGGCTGCTTTGGTGGCCTCGATCTCTAGCACCTTCGATTGCTTTTCCGCCTCCAACGCGAGTTTCTTGTTTCGCATCTCCATGAAGTCCCTAATTCGTTGTTCCTTGTCTTGTGGGCGCTTCTCCTCTCTCGGGTCTTTGTTGGCGATCATGCCTTGCAAAGTAGCTTGCAAGGCAAGGGACGCCGCCTCGCGCTTGTCCTCTTTCTTGGAGTTGGTCTTCCCCGACCGTGGCTTCTCGCCCTCACCATGCTCTTCAACGGCTTCCTTCCCTCCACGCGCATTGATGGCAGCGTACTGCGCTTTGAACTTCTCTTTTCCATCGATGATCATCCAACAATGATTGAGGTTGAAAGACTTGCTCTCATACTGGACCTTGAATGCATACAAAACATGGAAGACCTACAAATGAGCAAGCATGTCGGCATACCAGAATAAGCAAGGTATGGGACAATCAATATAAGCAAGCATGTCGGCATACCATGGCTTTCATGCCGATGCCGCTCATGGGACGGGCCTCGATGCCCTCAAGATTGGAACAAAACTTATTGCACTCTTGTTGTATCACCCTCCAACGCTTGTCGAGAGAGACCCACCCACGCTTGTTCTCCATTTGGTATGGTTTAAACTTCTTGCGCTCGTGGAACTCTCGATGTCAATGCCCACTTCTTCCTGTTTGCAATAGATGTCTTCATGCCATGAGTTGCCATGGCCGTCAGCCTCTTCTTCTCTGTGGTCATCGAATTGGTCAGCCCCATTTTAGGCGCGACCATCTTGGCTTTGGGTCTTGTCGAGATTGAAGGGTTGGCCTTGGCTCTTGTGTTTAACTTCATGACGGCCTTTATAGATGACCTCCTCCATGAAATTGGAGAAGTCGAGATCATTTTCCGGTGCCGTTGGGTTGGGCATTTCGTTGAACAGGTTGCTGGATTCGGGAAGATTGGTCATAGGAATCGACCACGGCTGTTTTCACTGCATCACGGTGGGCGACTGGTCGATGCCACTTGACCTAGGCGTGACGTTGAGGTCGACGACAACCTCTTTGGCTGAGGTGACCGGCGCGATCATGCCGTCGTCCGGCGACGGGGAGAACCGGGTGAAGCATGCGCCGGACGAACACCGGGCGTCTGTTGAGTTATGAAAGAGCTCGGTGACTGACCCTGTGGAGGGTGAACGGCCGATGAGCTTGTGCGCTCCGCGGCCATGACGGCGTCCAAAAGAATTGTTGTCGTGGGTCAGCACAACCGTACCATGAGTAGGGCGTGCGTCGTCGCTTCTTATGTGGCCTTGGCGATGAGATCCTCGTTGTTAACGACGGCCTTGTGTTGCATGGCGGCAGACTCGAGGGCTTTCCTCTTGGACGCGACGGACTGTTGAGCTCTCCTGTTGACCAACTCTCGGTTGAGCCACAATACGTATAATATTGATCTAATTCATGGTTGAAGTTGCACTTAGGGATACATGTCGCCTTATTCATTGGTGAGTATTAACTGAACTGAGAGAAACGTTAGTGTTAAGATCAGAAGGATAATAGTGTAACAAAGGTGTGTACCAACTAGTAAGTACTCACGTTGTTGCGGAAATACTTGGCAACATTTTCAATGTGCTTTTTTTTTAAATCAACCTCGTCTCTATTTATTCATAGAATGCAGGAATTTCTGCCGAAATAATGTGCAGAATACAATCTGGGGTTCATGCACCCAAACTTTGCAAATATTATTTGCCACCCCCTCCTTAGCTAGCCCGTGCGCGGCGTCGTTCGCCGTCCTCCTAACCCAAGACACCTTCCACCTTTCTCTTGTCGCCAACATGTTTTTCACCTCCTTGATCATTGGTTCCAGCACGGAGAAGTCGGTTTCCTCGCCCTGAAGATTGTGTACCACCTCTTGGCAGTCCATCTCAATGTGCGGGTTAGTGATGTTGAGCTCCTCCGCAAGTTGCACCTCCCTTTTGCATGCCTGGAGCTCCATGTTTGCTGGATCGCCGCCCAGCGGATAGTAGTGGCACGCTCCTTCGATGAAAGCTCCTTCATTGTTTCTGAAAACCACACCAATGCCCCCCTTGTCCCCTCCTTTGGTGGTCGCACCATCAACGTTCGCCTTGACCCATCCTTCCTCTGGAGTGCTCCACCTCTGGGCCGGAATCACTCGAGGAATTTTGCTCGCTTTGCCATTTACAGTCTGCATCTCCTCCATTAACCTTCCAACCATCCCAGCCGTGTCCGCCGCCTCTTCGGTCCTCTTACCTTCTCGCACATTATTTCGTGCCAACCATAAAGCATATAAACCCTGGACCATTATAGCTCGAGCATCATCCGAAGCATCAGCAAACCAGTTCAGGAGCCACTGAGATAGTGAACTCTGGGAGCGTACCGACTCCGGCGGGATCGCCGCCGTTGCTCCCAATTCCGAGTACAATACTTTCCAAAATTTTGCCGACTGGGCATAGCTCCAAAACCTGTGTAAATTCGTCTCTTCTCTTCCACACACTACAGAGAAAACCCCGGGTTTGATCTTTCGTCGATGAAGCTCCGAGCCCACCGCAAGCCCATTACGTATGAGTCTCCATGTGTGGATTTTTACTCTGCCCGGTGCAACCGTATCCCACAGATTTAGCCAGGCTCTATGATTCACAACCGAAGATGATGACCCCGGCCTGCCAGTTTTGGCCCGCTTCTGATCCATGCAAAGGTGGTAGGCCGATCTGACTGTAAAAACTCCATTCTCCGTATGATTCCATGCAAGATAGTCCTCCATCGTCGCCCCCCCCCCACAGGTATTTGCAAGATCTCACGCGCTTCCGCTGGTGGGAACATGTTCTGCACCTTTTCTTGACCCCAACCTGAGTTAGTATCATTCAGTAAGTGACTTACTATTGTCGTGCCCGGAACAAACACCTGGCCCAGTGGCTTCAGGCTTCCTTTGCGGGGTATCCAGTTATGATGGTGAATACGAACATGGGATCCATCTCTAATGCGCCAAACGAGCCCATCCTGAACGAGGTCTCGGCCATGCAGAATGCTCTTGAACGTGAAGGAGCCCCCGTCGGGGCAAGTGGCATTGAGAATGGAGCCGTCCGAGAAATACCTCGCCTTAAACACTCTTGCACACAACAAATTCAGTACCTGCAGCAGCCTCCAAGTTTCTTGGCAAGCAACGCTTGATTAAAAGCTTCCGGATCCCTGAACCCAAGTCTGCCTTCTTACTTCCTCGTGCACATTTTATCCCATGCAATCCAATGTACTCTTTTCTCACCATTTGCCTCGCCCCACCATAAGTTTGAAGAAATAGAAGAGAGGTTCCTGCACATTTTCTTTGTGAGCTGAAAGCAGCTCATGATGAAAGTAGGAGTAGATTGAAGCCCCGATTTGATCAACACATCCCTGGCCATCTTGGATAGCCCCTGGCCCTTCCATCCTGAAACTTTCCCCTGTGCACTCTCTTTAACATACTTAAATGTCCCGTCCTTGGATCTTCCCACCACCGTTGGTAGGCCCAAGTACCTCTCGCTAAGAGCCTCAGATGATATACCAATAACTTGCTTTATAATTTCTTTATCCCCATCCTCACTGCCTTTCCCAAAAAATATAGCAGATTTCTGCATATTAACTTTTTGTCTGGATGCCTCTTCATAATCCTGCAAGATAGAACGCAGGCAGTGAAAATTATCTTGGGACCCCTCCAGAAAGAGAATACTATCATCAGCAAATAGGAGATGAGTCACCGTGGGGCCAGTACTCCCAAACGATACACTTTTAATTTCCTTCTCCTCCTGGGCATGCTTTAGCAAAGCTGAAAAACCTTCAACACAAATTAGGAAAAGGTATGGTGACAAAGGATCACCCTGACGAAGGCCCCTAGATGGGACAAATCTGTGAGAAAAGGCCCCATTTAACTTCACCGAAAAACTCGCAGTTCTTACACACCTCATAATCATCTCTCTCTCTAGTGATCAGAGAAACCATATTTTGTCATTACCTGGTGCAAGAAGATCCACTCCACCCTGTCATAAGCCTTCATCTTGTCCAGCTTAATTGCACAAAGTGGTTTCCTCCTCTTCCTCTTCCTGATAGCGTGAACATACTCATATGCCAACAACACATTATCCGTGATTAATCTCTCTGGAAAAAGGCACTGTACTCCTCCACAATCAACAACAACAACACCTCCTTAACCCTGTTTGCCAATGCTTTTGACGCAATTTTATAGAGGAAGTTGCAAAGGCTAATTGGTCTGAAATGAGTGAGCATCTCTGGTGAGCACACCTTGGGGATCATCACAATGACGGTGTCGTTAAACCCATCCGTCATCGTCCTCCCTGCCAGGAAGTCCCGAATAGCAGCACACACCTCCTCCTTCACCAACGACCAGTGTCGTTGATAAAACATCGCCAGAAAACCATATGGCCCCGGATCTCTAGATGGCCCCATCTGAAATAATGCTTTCTCAATCTCCTTTACTATAAACGGTGCTAATAGTTTCGTATTCATATCCTCCGTGACCAGTGTATCAATGTGTTGTAAAATCTTGTCTCCATCCCTGGACCCCTCTGATGTGAACAAATGAGCATAAAAATTTGCAGCCGTCGCACGCATACCTTCATTGTCCGTGCATTTAGTCCCATCCTCTCTCCGTAACGCCTTAACTGTGTTTTTCCGCTTCCTATGCGATGCTCTGTTTTGAAAGTACTGTGTGTTCTGGTCAACATATTGTATCCAATCCACCCTTGACCTTTGCTTGTAATAAATCTCCTCTCTTTCGTACATTTCATGCAACTGACCCTCGATATACTTGATTCTATGCCCGTAGCCTATGCGTATTTCCCATTCATTGGCATCTTTTAGCTGCCACTTTAAATGTCTAATCTGTTTTCTAATAGAGCCAGAAACCTCCCGACTCCAAGTTTGCATGGCTTTGGCCATCAGGGCTAGCTGCTTACATGACGCATCCTTCCCCGGCTGCTGATGATTGGTAGCATGAGCCGCTTCCCATGCATTGGTCACCATGGCCTCGTACTCCGCGTGTCTAGTCCATGCCGCCTCATACTAAAAGGGTCAGATGCGGCCGCGCCGATTGGTCGACCAGTGCCGACGCAACATGGATAAACAACGCTTGGTGATCGGATTCCTCAGTCAGTATGTGTTGCACCTCGGTCGCCGGGAACATCTGCATGATGGAAGACGAACAAGTTGCCCTATCCAATCTGACTTGAATATTCTCCGACCCTTCTTGCTTATTATCCCATGTGAATGGGTACCCTGAGAACCCCATATCAGCAAGACCGCAGTCGGCCCAGCAGTCCCGAAACTCCTCCATTTGTCTAATGCACCTTAGATTACCACCGATCTACTCCTTCTGCACAATTGCCTCATTATAGCCTCCAACACATATCCAAGGTAGATTATCTTGGGTCCTCAAATACCTCAACACCTCCCACGTTTTCTTCCTCTTTTCCACAAACGGCTCCCCATAGATTCCAGTGAACCTATAGGTACTCCCATCCACCTCCATCTGAGTATCTATGTAGTATTGACACCACAGTCTGACTGTCGCATTCACATGATCTCTCCACCACAAAGCGAGCCCTCCACTCTTGCAAACACAATCCACCACAACTCCTTGTATGAACCCTAAGCTCCACTTCAGTCTCTCCATTGCCTGTACTTTATTTTTTGTCTCCGATAAAAACACCACCGCTCGGTTGTAGGACCGTATCAGGTCTCTAAGCTCACCAACTATCGAGTCCAACCCCAGTCCTCGACAGTTCCAGGCCAATAGACTCATTGTGACCGGCGACCCTGCCTCGCAGGGTCCTCCGATGGATCATTGTGCTCTTCAATATGATCAAACACAGATGAGGTTTTCTGCCTCGTGTCGCGAACAAATGTATCATTACCCTCTTTCCTATCCGAATCATGTTTAGAAACCCAGTACTGCCTTGACCTCCTCTTCCTCTCTCTTTGGGACTCATGTCTTGGGCTACTTGGAGAGCGCTGCTCTGTCATGTACCCTGGCCTGTGCTTTCGCACATAGTACCCTTGCTTACGCTCTTTCCCACTGAATTGGCTTGATGATCCAACACCTTCATGATCCCACTGGCCGTACTGCCTATACCTGGACCTTAGCTCTTCCTGCTTCTCCTGTTGTCGCTGTCGCAATTTTGAGCGCAGCTCTCTCTACCTCTTCTGCTCTAGATCATCCCGAAGATCCGTGTCCCGCATAGTCTCTACTCCTTGCTTCTGCTTATTGGGGTTATTGTCATCCTCACAAACCCCTTTGCCCTTCCCACTAGTGTGGGAAACGGCCGGAGTAGTGAACTCATTGTGCAAGTTGCGCTTCGTAGGAAGATCGCGGACTATTCCTGTCTTACTGCTGTTCCTTTCTCCCTCACTAGATCTCACACTTCCAAAACTGTTAGCGCGTCCTGTAGGACCATGGTAAGACCCATCTTTATTCCCCAACGAGCGACCCGGGGATGCCCGTAGCCATTCCCTCCACTGCTGATCTGGATCCACTGCCGGGACACAACCATTTTCCCCGTGTACCACTCGTCCACAACCAAAGCAAAAATACAGAATCTTTTCATATTTAAAATCAAATCAAGTTTTCTCCAGGTCATCTTCAGATTTCTTCAAATAGAAACCCCTTACAAGAGGCTCAAGAATAGGCAGTTTAACTCTGTACCATAGCTCCGAATCCTTTGCGTGTCCCTCTTTTTCCACGTCTACCCGCACGATCTTGCCCAGTCAATTACCAAGCCCCTCACCGAGTGACTTTGATCGTTTGTCTACTGGTAGATCTTCAACCAGGACCCAGACATCCATAGATTTAAACGTCATCTCAGATGGCCTAGTTACTCCATCATAGTCCTTGAGCACTAACACATTGAAATCAAATTTCCATGGACCATTGTTTAGAGCGTGTTTCCAATCTCCCTCACTACCGAAAGTCACCGCAATAAATTCCTCCCAATGATCTTGAACTGCGCTTCTCTATGTAGACCCCAAGCCCTTGCCACGGATTTCTCCAACGCACTCTTATTCATCGGTCTGGGAGTGAAAGCTTTCCCGATTGCCAACCACTTCGCCAGCCGAACTTGTTCCTGTTCATATTTCTTGAAGACAAAACCCTTAGCCTCCTTCTCCGTCAACACCGAGCCTCCCAGCCGAGCCGTCAAGCCTGGGGACAGGGAGGCGTTCCTGCTATGGGAGCCCAGTGGTGTCTGTATCGCTGGGTCAATCGCCTCCTTTTGCGCCAGCGACCGCGGTGTAGTAGCGGTATTCTGTGTCTTCGCCCCCGCCGCCGCCGTACCATGAGCAGCCGCTGAACTCCTCGATGCTGCCACTCCTTCCTTCTTCCTCTCCTCCATGACTCCCTGGACGGAGAGAGAACTGCACACCAGCTCAAACACGCTTGGAGACATCGTCGCCCCCTCCCGTGCCGCCGCTATCCTCACGACCACCGCTCGCAAAACCCTAACCATAGCTATCGAGTTGATCGCCATGCAATCGCCTCAATCGCCTCTCCGTGTTTTATGTACGAGGTGGACCCGCATCTGATGCCGTATGTGCTTTATTTTTTCTGAAAACATGAATATGTGAAGAAATAATATAACAAGCTAAAACTAAAAAATGCATATAATTTATTATGTTTGATACTATATAAAAATAAAATGTTTATTAAATCACCCGTAAAATATTTTTATTACATATAAATAGCATATTAGAATGAAAATTTTCGTGTATATTTGCATGTTGAGATGGGTCTTTTTTTCATGCATGTTTAATGATGAGACGGCATATGCGTTCATGTTGAGAGACATATGTAGTGGGGGTGGGACTTTTCTTACACATGTTGCCTGACGCATTTCACTTGCAAAAAACCAAAAAAGAAAAAGAAAAAACCTATCAGGTACCAGACCATAATCGCTGGGTAGCCTGACACATGTTGCCTGACGCATTTCACTTGCTGAAGTCAACAGGTTTAACCTGATGTAGCCGTCAAATGGACTGAAATCGCTGGGTACTTTAACTCGGAGCTCGCTGCTGTTCTAAACTTCCTAAAAAAAACTGTACACTCTTTTTAGCTGGGAATAAAATAACATGTCTCTCTTTTTCTCACAGGAAAGCACTTATCTTGAAGATGACATGCTTGGTATTGAGCTGCTCGAGCTTCCTTTTAGTTTTAAGAATAACAAGGAGATGTCATGGTCGGTTAGGCTAACCAACAAGACAAAGGCTTTTTTTGCATTCAACATTGAAAAACAAAGCAAGCATTACACCATACAGCCAGACAAAGGCATCGTGAAGCCAGGATACAACGATTGTCTTGTTAAAATAACATCGCAGCCACAGGAATGTGCACCGCAAGTTATAGAGAATGCTGACAAGTTCATCGTGCGGAGCACAAAAGTTACCGGGGATCTTAGAGATGAGGATATCACCCGATATATATTCCACGAAGAGGTTCCTGGTAAAGTGGTTGATGAGGTAGATATCTTGGTTGTATATGAGAAGGGTAGTCGCAAGAGAGGGCAAGACCCCGATATGACCGTCGAGGCAGTCCCCCCCAAGCGCAAGGCTAGTTTTATCAATTAATCCCGACATACTGAAATGAGTTTATTCCTTAATCTTACTATTTCATTTTTCAACATGCAAGGCCATCAAATCTAGCATCTATGAAGATGGCACACGACGACAACTAGATCGTTATAATTTCCATCCACTAGAGAACTTTTCACACAGGCAACCTACGAACAAGACCTACCTACCGAGGGTCAGCGATCGAGCCATGGATGTCACAAGAGGGGCCATGGGCAGCCTGCTCCACAAGCTGGGCGAGCTCCTCAAGGATGTGTTCAATCTGGACACGAGCGTCAAGGAAGACATCAAGTCTCTCGAGAGAGAGCTGATGAAGATGCATGTAGTACTCCACAAGATATCAGCTGTGCAACAGGACAACCTCGATGACATGGTCAAGCGTTGGGCCGGTAATGTCAGGGAGATGTCATATAACCTAGAGGATTTTGTTGACGGCTTCTTGGTCCACAGTGAACCTGACTCTAGCAGGAGTAGCTTTAAGGAGCTCACACACGATTTGTGCCTACTCTTGGAGAAGGGCCAGAGTCACTACGAGATTGGGAACTTGATAAAACAACACATGTGCAAACAAGTTCAGGATAAGGAGAAAAATCATAAAGAATGCAATGTGGACAATCTTGTCGCTAATGCAGCAGCCACAGTTACCAAGAATATTGATCCTCGCACGTTGGTCCAATTCCAACGTTCAAAGCAGCTTGTGGGCATCCAAGAGCCAAGGGATGACCTAATCAAGAAGCTCTCTCAAGTGTCAGAACAGGAGCTTAGAATATTCTCTATCTACGGAGGTGGGGGATTGGGCAAGACAACTCTGGCGAAGGCAGTGTATGACAAGCTTGAAGGACAATTCCATCCCATGGCTTTTGTTTCTGTGGGTCAGAAACCCAATGAGATGCAAGTTTTGCGAGATATTATTTATAAATTTTCCAAAGATTTGAATACAGCAACCCTGAACATAAAGCAGCTCGTCGAAGAACTTCACAGATTACTAGAGAACAAGAGGTACCACCACAAATCATATCTCATTAGCCTTGGTTATTATGGTGGTACAATATTTTTCGAGTGTATGAAAATTGTGTACCATTTTTTTCCACCAAATCTATTTGCAAACGTGTTAACGCCAAATGCCGGCGCTGTTGCGAGGTCATGATCAGTAGTAGGGGAGGAGCAGAACATTAGGTTCCATCGACCGTGCTGCTGGGGGAGGCCATGGACAAACTCACCATGCTCAGCATTGACAAGCGGCGTTGTTCTGCGCAGATCCAATAGCTGCAGCCTGTGGTCTGCCAGTCCATGGTGGTCGTTGGGGGCGGCACTTTGGATCCATCGCCTCGTGCCGCAGTTCCGATTCCAATTCGAGTGGGGATATCTGGCGTAAGTCGCATCCAACATTGTTGGCACTCAGGAAGGCCATGGAAGGTGGAGTCGTAGCCCATTTTGCAAACGCTGACGACTTGGAGCAGTGATAGAGGAGAGAGAGGTGCAGCATCACAGCAGACTACGAGGCATACATAAGAGGGGGAGTGAGAGACTGGTCGGGACTGGAGTCACTGAAATAGTATAATTTTGAGGTTGTAAATGCAAAGACACATTGCCTGAGTCTCAACACATTGTGGGCCGGTAAAGAGTTACCACCGACCATTGTCATAGCCACCGCAATTGTGTACTTAACCATCCGTTTAGGTAAACTGTTCTTGATATAGCATGTCCAAGTTGAACTTACCACCCAAGCCATAGTTCGTGCCATAGTTTGGGTTCCAATTCTAGCGGCAAGATCTGGCGGAAGTCACATGCAGCAGTGTTGGCGCTCGGGAAGGCCATGGAAGGTGGAGTCACAGCGCATTTTGCAAACGGTGACGACTTGGAGCAGGGACAGAGGAGAGACTGGTGCTACATCAGAACAGAGCCATCCACAATAGGGAAGGGAGAAAGAGAGAGAGGTCGCAACTGGAGTCACAGAAATACTATAATTTTGAAGTGGTAATCGCAAAGAAACATTGCATGAGTCTCAACACATTGTTGACAGGTTAAGAGTTGCCACCGACCATTCTCACCACCACGGCAATTGTGAAGTTACCAAGCCATTTAGGTAAACTGCTACTGATCTAACATGTCCAAGTTGAACTTACCACCTATGCCATTATCAGTACCATTCTTACTGATTTTTCGACAAAGAAAGTCTATTATTGACTCATAATATAGCATTGAGGGATACAATCACAATAAGCACACCCGGTCTCTGCATAACTAAGGTGCATGCGGCTAACACTAACACGCATAAGCACACATAGAAGGATCACAATGTCAAAGATCTAAGTCATACAAGAACGAAGTTATGCCAAGACAAAGAGAGAAAAACGAAAAACCTAGAGCAATCAAAACAACGATCGATGATATCCAATAACGACCATTGACACTAACCATCTTTTGACAACACAAGGACTACGAGAAAGGCTCTCCAAGAACAATGCTTCTGGAAGGGAACGATGCACAAGCGTTACTGTCACCAAATCCAACCACCAAAGGCCAGAGCATGGGTCTTCACTCTGAAGATCAAGGTCAAGCAATGCCGTCAACAATGTAACAACGCAAAAACACCACCATTGCCAGGTATAGCCACTAGAGTCTCACATAGGCTTTTTACCGCGGAGGTCAAGACAGGGTACTTGAGAAGCACCACCCACTCGAAGTCATCATATGCTATTTCTCCACTTCCACGATTCCAACAACACAATATGACATAGAATTTGACGAGGGAGGAATGTCACATGCACCGGCAAAATAACTAGTGTGTGATATTTCGATATTTTGGCTCCGATCTTACAAGAGGCATGAATAACGGATCTACATTAGACAACAACATCTCACTCTGGCACTACCTTCGTCGTCCTCGCATGTGGCAGCAGATTACACCAGCGTCAAGGACATGGCCATCATCATGCACCTTCATTAGTGATGCTGATCATGGACCTCGCTGGATCTGAAGGTCCAAGCCCCTTCGACCTTCCTGCACCCATCGTCGAATTGATGACTCGTCCATGGAGACAAGTCAGCCAACGAAACATAGGAACAGCTGACACCGACAAACAGTTGCGTCCAGAATCGCTGAGACTCAATAGCGACATGGTCATGGGATCTTGGAGGGGAATGCCAATGTGATCTAGGGTAATGAGTCGGGGAAGGAGAACTAAGGAGCGCCACCGGTGTCAGCCGGAGACGCGCCGCACACCAGCATTCTCCCGCTGCTATCTTCGACAAACCCACCACTGGGCCGCCGACTCGGAAATCCCGACCCTTGGTCTCAATAACCCAACACAAGGTCCCCCCCTAGCAGTAGAACACCCCACTCCCCTTTGATAGTGCCCCACCTCCATTGCGTCCTAGGCTGGCGGCAACAGCGGAGGAAAGGCCAACAGGTAGGGTGCTATTGGCGGCTCTAGATTTCGTCCTTGGCGTCGCCTGGGGAGCGACCGCGAGGGACTTGCTCCAGCCCAACATAGCACTAATGTACTTACCCATAATGGAGGATGTGGAACTACCCTACCTGGTGGTGATGCGTGGGTTGTCCGTACTGGAGGGACTAAACAATGCTGGTTAGAGGTACTGGAAGGGCAATGATGGGTGGTACCTAGAGGTTGAGAAGCTATTTGTTGCGGCTTAGGGGGAACTACCTGGAGCATGCAAATTACCTCATGCGACATAACTAGTTTGGCGCCTAGGTATCATATCGAAAGAGCTGCATGATCCATGCCTGCTACATCAGCTTCCATCACCTCAACACTAGCCTTGGATCATTAAAAAACACTAGCCTGGGATTCTAAGCATTCCTCCGTATAGAGACATCACCGTGGTAGAGGTAGAGTAAGACGAGTATTTTGGACCAAAAGCACGGCCAATGGGTTTCACCCTGACCAAAATAGTGCACGTACACGGCCAACGGGTTTTTTCAACATAAACTGATGGGATTGGGGCAAAACTTAGCAATGTCGATAAGTAAGCGCATAAAAAGTAAGTGGGACTCAGTTAAGGACAGAAGTATGTTGGAAAACTTAGTATACCATATCATTTGATATACCTTTATAAGAAATTATCTATAGTGTTTTTATTTCCTACTATTATGTTTGCAGGTACTTCATTGTAATTGATGATATTTGGGAGTCCTCGGCATGGAGTAACATTGAACTAGCTTTCCTAGAAAGCAATCTTGGTATTAGAGTGGTGATAACTACAAGGATTCACTCTGTTGCTAATGTTGCTTGCAGCAATAGAAACCGTGTTGAGATGAAAGCACTCAATGACCAAGACTCAAGAATACTATTTCTTAGTAGAATATTTGGTATGGAAGATGCTTGCCTTGATGTACCAGAAGACATCTTGAGTGTTATCCTTGAAAAATGCCATGGTTTGCCGCTTGCTATTATCAGCATAGCAAGCCTTGTAGCTAAAGATCCTAGTAGAAGGTCAACATGGGATTATGTAAGGAAGTCTTTAACAGCCATGTTTGATGGGGACAATTCTCCTCTCGCAGATATGGAGCAAATATTGGATCTTAGCTACAGACATCTTCCTGATCATCTCAAGACATGTCTCCTTCATGTTTGTATGTACCCAGAGAATCGCAAGATAGACAAAAATGATTCATTGAGGCAATGGGTAGCTGAGGGTTTCGTGTTGAGTACAAATGGCAGCTAGATGTAGAAGACGTTGCAGAAGAGTACTTTAAAGAGCTCATCAACATGTGTATGATCCAACCTGAGAGGATAGAAGAGTACAGTAATCAAGTGTTATCGTGCAGTGTACATGATATAATTCTCGACCTCAGAGATCCAAGTCATCTGATGAGAATTTTAGTCATATATATAGCTGATGGTTCGAGAGCATGGGCACATGGGGAGATCCGTCGAATCTCGGTCTACTGCAATGATAAAGAGGATAGTGCAATTTTTGAAACAGTCAAAGGGTCACTATCACATGCTCGGTCAGCCTTATTTCACTACGTTTCACCTGTACCTTATTTACCGGTGTTCAAGTATGTCCGCGTACTGCACATACAACCACTAAACCAGCAGGGTCTAGACGTCACTGCTATCACTAAGTTGTTTCTGCTAAGATACTTAAAGATTCATCTTGATGGTTTTAAGTTGAAGCTACCTGATCAAATTGGGGAGTTGCATCATTTGGAGATAATGGATCTGAAGGGTTGCATCTTCGAAAAATATCCATCGGATATTATGTGTTTGCGATGGTTATCACATCTCAGTTATGGATGTTCGTCTGGTATAGCATTGCCTGATGGGGTGGAGAGGCTTAAATCTCTGCGCACCCTCCAAGGCATACAACTGGATAAAAGCTAGGCAGAGAATATCAAGGGCCTCGGCAAGCTGGCAAACTTGAGAAGACTTGAGATCGATAAGGGGAAGGAACCGACCGGAGCTATGTGTATGGATGCCTTGCACTCATCCATCTCCAAGATTTCCTCCAGCCTCAGGATCCTTACTGTCGGACATACATACTATTTTGATGTCCCCCAATACTGGAGCAGAAGGCCCCTATTCCCTTATGGTTCTGCTATTCGGGAGCTCAATCTAGGCGGCTTCAGGTTTGAAAGGTGCCCCAGGTGGATTAGCCAGCTCAGCAACCTCCACAAGTTTTCAATTACAGTGTGGGAGGTGGCTGATGGTCTCAATTTAGTTTCGGGATTGTCTTCCCTTGCCTTCTTCGAGTTGGAGATTTTGCATGTTGAACTTGAATTCCAAAAGGAAGAAAGGGTAGTCATTCCTGGTGGCGGGGCATTCAAAGCACTCAAAAAGCTGAGGTTGCGCTGTCCAAAGGCGGTACTGACCTTTCAGGCCCAGGCTATGCCCAAGCTAGAGAATCTTGTCATGTGGTTCCATTACGAGATGACTCCCCAATTCCTACCGGTTGGCATCCAGCACTTACCAGCCCCCACCCTCAAACAAATATGGTTATGTCTGGAGGAGGGTTACATGCAGGTCAAAGTGAAAGGCTCCGAGGACTGGGATGATTACAAGTGGAAACGACACTGGAATTCATATAGGTGTAGAGACAAAAAACTAAAACACGATAGGAAGTTGAAAGCCATGTTGCAGAAAGCATTCAAGCATCATCATCCTGGAGTTGTGATCTACATTGACTTTGACGGGTACGAGCCAGAATATCTAGAGGAATATAGTGAGGAAGAATATTATGAGCAAGATGACAACAAAGAAGAAGATGATGAAGAATTTTATTTTATTGAAGAAGATTACGACAGTGTTGATGATGAAGAATTTTATTCTACCGAAGAAGATGCCGAGGCTGCTTATCTAGTGTACGTGTCCAAAACTTAAGCACAAGCCCATGCTGATCACAAAAGGCAATTAGTTCACCTTATTGAGGCGCAACAAGATTCTAATGGGATGAACATTACTACTGATACAGCTCCAGCACCGGTGGTGGACACGTCGTTGTGTCTTGCGGTCGGAGAAGGGTGCCAAAGCGGACGGGGTGATTGTTTTTCTTTTTCAGAAGACGATTGTTGTAATGAAGAGGATGAAGAGGATAAAAGAGAAGATTGTTGTAATGAAGAGGATGAAGAGGCTGCTGGTCAAGTGAATGAATCCCAAACTTCAGCACAAGTCCGGGCTGACACAAGGCAATTACTTCAGCTGATTGAGGAGCAGAAAGTTTCTGGTAAGCTGTGCATCGAGGCTGAGGTGCCTGTGAATCTGATGGTGGACACGTCACTGCATCTTGCAGTCGGGTCAGAGGGGCAGCCAGTCGGACACAGTGAAGGTTTCGCCATTTTGGAATCCTTGCAGCCGTCTTCACCTTCCCCCCTTGACCTGCTGACACTAGCACTCGCCTCCCCGCTGCACTGTATCCTGCCATGAACTAACTTTTCTGTTGGTATCAGCAATGATCCATTTGTTCAGCATGGTAACAATGACCTGCTGCTTAATTAGTGATGCGGATTATTATTGCTCTGAACCAGATGATAAGCCTACTTATCAAGGGAATGGATACCAAGCTTCAGCACAATGCCAGCCTAACACAAGGCGATTTGTTGAGCTGATTGAGGCACGGCAAGATTCTGGTGGGATGAGCATTATTAGTGATACGGCTCCGGCTCCGGTGGTGGACACGTCACTACATCTTGCCGTGGGATCGGAGGTCCTGTTGATGTAATACTAGTATGGAGTATGGATTAAAAAGATCAAGTGATGTTTCCTGAACAAGTAGCGTCAACCTTGTTATTGCCTCCAGTGGTTCGCATCTTCTGTATTTAGTTGATAATCATATTAAAGAATGTTATTGGCTCCAGTGGTGGACACGTCGCTGCATCTTTTGGGCGGCAAAGTTGTCGCGGTCATATTTCTTGGACTGCAGTTTCTTTCCTACTACTATGTATTATAAAGACAAGTTGTATTCGCTGTATAAGTTGCATGGATCTTCTGTACTTAATTGATATATATATATTACCTACTGTATGTATTGTTGGATCCACACATTTGTGTTCGTATGAGTTTTAATTAGCTGACTCCAATAAGAAAATCTGCAGCAGCATGACGTACGTCATGTCGTCTGCACCATCTTCTTCTTCTGGCTCCAACAATGTATCACCTATATTGCAGAAAAATAACAAAACGAAGGGCGCTCATGTCCTGAGGTATGCCATGTTTCTCGGTTGTTTTCATACGAATTGTGCATAGCTCTTGACCACGGAGATTACAAGTTCGCGCATCTACTGAGCATGTGAGAAGCTCATCTGGTTCTGGTAGAGTGTGGAGTTAAGGGCTTTCGATCAAGTTCATGTCAAAATGTTGGCAACACGTTCTATATATCAATGGTAAATATCAGATAGCAAGATTTAGAAATTGTTTGCCTTGCATTTTTGAAATATAACCAATTTGAATCAAAATCCATGGCAAATTTGCATAGTTGGGCAGTGAAATATAAAGTTAACAATTACGGGATTTTGCACATTATGCTATATTACAGCAATAAAAAACAAAAAATGTGCCACCACTTCAGATTTATTTAGTATGTATAGGTGGGGAGGAAAACATCCCATAGCTGATATATAGTTCGTTGACAAAAATGATAGTAAAATGATTTATAGTCTACGGGAATTGCTAGACATTATTTAGTATTGGTATGATGGCAAGTTTAAAATTTGTTCTTATAACAATTTTTCAAGTTTTGCCACTCTACTGACTGAAAATCATTTGTTTTGTGTGATCTGAACAAAACAGAGATACATACTAGTCTTCCAGGACAGAATGGTATTTGTTGTGTCCCTAGATTTTGTTGTAGTGGTGATAGGTTATGTGTTTTGAGAAGAAAATAAATGATGAAGCTATGTGTGCTGAATCTGTAGTGGCGAAAGGGATTTTTAGAGCTTGTGTTCATCTTCATTGAGTAAGATCAGCGATAATTAAACTGAAAAGGGATATGGAGTAATCAAAGCTTGCTTTTCATTTAGAGAGAATGATTCAGGACCAAACATGTACTTTACGATACATTTTTTCTTAAATTTGCCGTCTCACTGTACATTTTTTTAAAACATTTCCTGGAAGATGGGAAATGTAGTTATCAAATGCTGGTAAATTCAGTTCTTGGATCATGGAAAAATCATTGCTTTCTTGCCATGACAAACTTTCGATATTGGATCATGGCACAAATTTACCATTTTCTACCATGGCAACTAATCTTATACTTTTTGCCATGTAAACATCAAAAAATTAGTTGATTGATCATGGCAAAATTTAGTTTACGCATCATAATAAACTTGCTTCCTATAAGATAGCAAACATAGTTATCGAATCATGGCAAATTTAGTTCTCGAATCATGGCGAATTAATTGCTTTCTTGCCATGGAACCTTCTGATTTTTGAAATTTCTGCTGCAATTCTTTAAATTGTCGAAAACAACACAAAATGGCAAATATTTCCATGGCAAGTTTGACTAATTATTTCACCTTCATTAACACGGTAAAATTACCTACATCCCATGGCAATTTTAACACTTTCTTACCATGGCAAGTTTTACTATTTATTTTCTATGAAAAATTTACCTTTATTAACATGGCAAATTCACCTAAGTCCCCATGGAAAAATTTAACTATTGCAATTTTTACTATTGCCATGGCAATAAAATTAGCCATGGCAAGTTTTACTATTGCCACGCATGGGGTAGTGTGTGACACATTGAATTTTTCACTCTTTTCATTGTGCTCCTGTACATAAAGAATGGCCATGTCCATGGTCTTACAGCATCTCCAGCCGCGCCCCTAGAACGGCCTCCCCAGGGAATATTTTTGCGCCGGCGCTGAAAAAATGGCCCAGTCGCGCCCCCAGAAGCCCATTTTTCGCCGGTTTGGGCCGAAATCAGCGTCGGCGGACCCAGGCTGAACCCGGGGCACCGGGCGAGCGGTTTTGGCGTGACACAGCCGCGGGCCTGCCGAGTCAGCGAAACGGGCGATTCGTCGTCCTCATCGCCTCGGTTCCCGCGGGAATCAATGTCAAGGCTGCCGCGCTACCGCCGCCGGTCAGCCTTGCCATTGATTCCTCACGGGGCGGCGCGTCATGGGGCGGCGCGTCACGGGGCAGCGACGCCTCCCCTCCCGCCACGCGTACACACTGGCGCGGCTATATAAGTCGGCGGCCTCCCCCGCCTCTGGCCACACCCACGGTAGCAGCCGAGCTCTCCATCTCCCGTGCGCCGCCGCCGAGCCCTCCCTCTCCCTCCCTCTCTCTCACTCCCAATCAACGATGGCCGCTCGTTTATCCGGCGACGCGGCGGCGGCCAACGGCTTCGGCCGCCGCTCGCTCCACGAATAGGAGTCGTGACTCCTGTTCGAGGCCAACATCCCGGCGCCGCCGGACATGCGCGCCGGGCCGATGGTGTGGAGGCTCGGCAAGGGGGGAGTTCATGTTCCCCCGTTGCCCGATGCCGACCCGCGGCCCTCATACTTCGCCGCCAAGGTCGACCTCGTGCGCGCCTCCCTCACCGAAGAGCAGCGCGCCCTCCCCCAGTACGCTGCCGACAACCATGCGGCGTGGGTGGTGTACTTTGAGCGCCGTCTGGAGCAGAGGCTGGCGTCCACCACCGGGGCGCCGGTGGTCGGCGGCGTGAAGAACAGCGACGGCCGCCGTGTGTGGTGGGGCGTCCCCGGCCGCACACTGGAGGGCTTGCTGACGCACCTTGAGGGCGGCAACAAACCGCCACTGGCATACCCTCCGGCGGCATCTGAAGAGGAGGTGGTTCAAACACTACTAGTGGAATTGGATTCTTGGTTCCCATGCGTCAATAAACTGGCGTTGCATTATTTCAAATGATAAAAAAATTACCAGTTCTGGTAGATTATGAGTAAAAACCGTATTATTTTGAACTTGGTAACAGATTTACTTGAGCATACCTAGAAATAATACCTACCAAATCAAAAATTATTTCCAACTTTATTTATCATTACAAATGACACATAATTTTTCTAAAACCAATTGTGTTGACATATCTTTCCTTTTCGAAATTTTAGGTGAAGACCTTTCATACTGCATGACGTAATAAAGTGATTTGCTGGCAACAAGTGTGTCTCGTGAGGTTGTGACGACTTGGTCATGCTCGTGGCCTTAGTTTATTAGATAATTTCAGTACTGCTATTTGTATTATCCATAATTAACTATTGTCATTTTCGTGAAGTTTGTGTAAGCTAAGAATAATATTCCAATGTTTTCAAATAAGCTAAGCTAAACTTCAATTGCATGGGCACCATGTTTATTCGTTGAAATAGTTAGTTACTTCGGTGTTTGCTGGAAGATTTTTAACTCATTTTTCTTAATATTATAATAGAAGCTTGTGTTAGAAAATTTGAGGCACGCGCTGATCCATCAAGGACAAGCAATCACACAATCATGAACAACAATATCAAGATTTGTTGATGAGGCTAACCAACATGGCTATATCCCCGAGAATGACTATGGACACACTTACCTATGTACTAAATCGATATAGTACAACCAACCACAAGCCCACAAAGGGCAACCTCAATGGCCCATTCGACCCCCCCTACCACGGGCACCCAGTCGTCCCTCTCGTGATCTATGTCTAGCGTATCAGCTTATGTCTAGTATTTATCTACCCCATGGCTCCTTTGTAAGGAAGGTCTCGGTTACAAAAATTCTCAAACACACAACCATCCGCTAATTACAAGTCCAATTGTAGACTGACACATACACATATTCGACACAATTATAACATTACACATTGGCGAATATGGTCTTCCCATGTTGAAGTCGCCATGCACGAATCTTTGTGTACCTTCGACTTGAACCATTGATCATGAGCTGCGCTGCTCCTTCCTTGACTTCACATGACTCCACATGAAACTGCAGTTCCTTATTGTTCTTTATCATAGTCGATGCTCCCAAAAAAATTGAGTTCACACTCTTGTTGGTGTTCTAAAATTGCTAGAGTATTCTTGAGCGCCACCATCCATCGACCACAAAGTCGCCATATCCGACAACACGCTTGCATCAGTAACTTTTTCATTGATCTGCGTGAGAGCGAACAACTCATCTATTGGATATGATATAAAAGAGTTACTTGAAATAAATATTCTCGCTCTTCTTGACTGCATGTTTGAACCTGAAGAATTTAGCCATTGTCCTTAGTCATCCTGAATCATATCGTTGTTGTCTAATACTCTTTCTGGGCAATTTTCTATATGCCTCGCGGCTATAGCACTCTACCTCCTTCTGCAATTGTTACCGCACCACGACACGTACACTGGACACCACAAAATATATGACCATATACTCTCCAAGCTTTTGACATTTAGAATGTCCACTTCTTCATAGATTCTTCATGGTCAACTCAATTCCATCTCGTGGTATTGATAGACCTAGTCACCAACATGAATGTGATTCTCACTAAGGTCGCTTCACCACCATCTTTAACTTTATCTGGTCGCCAATGTCCTGGTTTACCGCCGTGTTTCATACATGCCGCACGCCTCACCACTACAATTGCGTCGAGTCTCTGTTGCCTCGGGCAAATTTCCAGGGGCCCACACTCAATCACGTGAAACCCAGCTATAGAGAACCATTGGTCATCATTGAAGGATGCAGAGTTTCATGCACCCCTCGCTCAGACCGCTGAGATCCAACCCGGAAACCATCTATTTCGTCTACCCCACTTAAATATGCTTCAACTCTTTGAGATCATATGCCATACTGTTGGGGAACGCGGTAATTTCAAAAAAATTCCTACGATCACGCAAGATCTATCTATGTCATGCATAGCAACGAGAGGGGGAGTGTATCTTCATACCCTTGAAGATCGCTAAGCAGAAGCGTTTATCAACGCGGTTGATGTAGTCGTACACCTTCACGATCTGCCCCGATCAAGTACCGAACGTACGGCGCCTTCGCGTTCAGCACATGTTCAGCTCGATGACGTCCTCGCCTTTTTGATCTAGCAAGACGACCAAAGTAGTAGATGAGTTCCGGCAGCACGACTGTGTAGTGACAGTGTTGGTGAAGAACAATCTCCGCAGGACTTCCCCTAAGCACTACAGAAACTATGATGGAGGATAAACTAGAGGGGACGGGGTTGCCGACACACGGCTTGTTGTTTCTTGATGTGTCTTTGGTGCTAGCCCTGACCCTCTATTTATATGTTGAGCCTTGGGTTCAAAACTTGGAGTAAAAGCCTCCACAAAGTCGGTTTCACCCGAAAGGCAAGAGTCCTTCTCGGACACCAGGGCCCGATGCCAGGGTTCCTGGCGTCTGGACCCAGACGCCAGGGACCCTATCGTCTGGCCCCTGGACTCCGCAAAACTTCCTTTTGCGCTTTCCAAAAACCTTGTGGGCTTTCCCCTTTGGCCCAAATAAAGTGTTCTCCTACCCAAACATTTCCGCAAATATCCGGAACCCCTTCTTGTGAATTCCGGAACCCTTCCGGAGACCAAACACTATTATCCCATATATCAATCTTTATCTCCGGACCATTCCGGAGTTCCTCATCATGTCCGTGATCATATCCGGGACTCCGAACAACATTCAGTCACCAACATACATAACTCATATAATACTATATCGTCAACGAACATTAAGCGTGCGGACCCTACGGGTTCGAGAACTATGTAGACATGACCGAGACACCTCTCTGGTCAATAACCAATAGCGGAACCTGGATGCCCATATTGGCTCCTACATATTCTAAGAAGATATTTATCGGTCGAACCGCATAACAACATACGTTGTTCCCTTTGTAATCGGTATGTTACTTGCCCGAGATTCGATTGTCGGTATCATCATACCTAGTTCAATCTCGTTATCGGAAAGTCTCTTTACTCGTTCCGTAATACTTCATCCCGTAACTAACTCATTAGTCAAAATGCTTGCAAGGCTTATAGTGACGAGTATTACCGAGTGGGCCCAGAGATTTCTCTCCGAAATACGGAGTGACAAATCCTAATCTCGATTTATGCCAACCCAACTAACACCTTCGGAGACACCTGTAGAGCACCTTTATAATCACCCTTTTACGTTGTGACGTTTGGTTGCACACAAAGTGTTCTTCCGGTATTCGGGAGTTGCATAATCTCGTAGTCTGAGGAACTTGTATAAGTCATGAAGAAAGCAGTAGCAATGAAACTAACATGATCATAATGCTAAGCTAACGGATGGGTCATGTCCATCACATCATTCTCCTAATGATGTGATCCCGTTCATCAAATGACAACACATGTCTACGGTTAGGAAACATAACCATCTTTGATTAACGAACTAGTCAAGTAGAGGCATACTAGGGACTATATGTTTTGTCTATGTATTCACACATGTACTTAGTTTCCGGTTAATACAATTCTAGCATGAATAATAAACATTTATCATGAATTCAGGAAATAAATAATAACTTTATTATTGCATCTAGGGCATATTTCCTTCAGTCTCCCAGTTGCACTAGAGTCAATAATCTAGTTCACATCACCATGTGATTTAACACCGATATTCAGATATGTATGTGATTAACACCCATAGTTAACATTGCCATGTGACCAACACCCAAAGGATTACTAGAGTCAATAATCTAGTTCACATCGATTAACACCTAAAGAGTACTAAGGTGTGATCATGTTTTGCTCGTGAGAGAAGTTTAGTCAACGAGTCTGTCACATTCAGAGCCGTATGTATTTTGCAAATATTGTATGTCTACAATGCTCTACACGGAGCTACTCTAGCTAATTGCTCCCGCTTTCAATATGTATCCAGATTGAGACTTAGAGTCATCTAGATCGGTGTAAAAGCTTGCATCGATGTAACTCTTTATGACGAGCTCTTTTATCACCTCCATAATCGAGAAATATTTCCTTAGTCCTCACTAAGGATAATCTTGACCGTTGTCGAGTGATCTACTCCTAGATCAAAAGTGTACTCCCTTGCCAAACTCAGGGCAGGGTACACAATAGGTCTGGTACACAGCACATCATACTTTATAAAACCTATGACTGTGGCATAGGGAATGACTTTCATTCTCTTTCTATTTTCTGCCGTGGTCAGGCTTTGAGTATTACTCAACTTTACACCTTGTAATACAGGCAAGAACCCTTTCTTTGACTGATTCATTTTGAACTTCTTCAAAACTTTACCAAGGTATGTGCTTTGTGAAAGTTCGATTAAGCGTTTTGATCTATCTCTATAGATCTTGATGCCCAATATGTAAGCAGCTTCTCTGAGATCTTTCATAAAAACTCTTATTTAGGTATCCCTTGATGCTATCCAGAAATTCTATATCATTTCCAATCAACAATATATCATCTACATGTCAGAAATCACTACAAGGATTCCGGTCTATTGCAACAAAATTTATTGCTACAACTACGTTTTGATGCAATAAAACGCAATATTACCACAAATTCTCTCGTTGTGGTAATAGGTAGCACATATTGCCATAACTTAGTTTGGTCACGATAAATACTAACTTTGGTGCAATAGAGGCCTCACATTGCAACAAATTGTATCGGCGTTGCAATATGGCAGCGGTATTGCGACAAACAGATTCCGTTGCATGAGTGCAGTCATTTTGTTGTAATAGAGACTAGGTATTTCAACAGAATAACTATCCGTGGCAATATTCAGAAAGATATTGCAACACAGGCATGACGTTGCATTTTACAAATATTGTTGCAAAAAAGTGGCTAGCTATTGCAACAAACTAAATCGGCGTTGCAATATGGTAGCGATATTGCGACAAAAAAATTTGGTTGCGCGAAACAGTTATTTTATTGCAATAGAGACTAGGTATTTCAACAGGATAACTATTCGTGGTAATATTTGAAAAGATATTGCAACATCGGCGTGACGTTGCATTATTTTACAAGTAAAACAGTGGAAAAATATATTATTCGAATTTAGAGATATTAAGTTGTATTTTTTGCAAGCTCTAAGGAGTAATTAAATTATTTTTAAATTACACCAATTTTAATTAACCAAGACTATGGAAAAACTTTATAAATGGATAGAACACAATTTCTTGATAGAAATACATATTTAACTCATTTCATTTGGATTTGAAATGGCCAAGAAATGTTCGACTATGTAAAAAAAATACTTGTTGACAAGTTCCAAAAAACATGTACGCAATTTCAAAATGTTTGTGAATTCAAAAAAGATTCAAGAATTGTAAAAAAGTTCATGAATTTAGAAAATGTTCGCAACTTCAAAATTATGGTGAACTTTTTTCAATTTGGTGAAAAAATTTTAAATTCGAAAAATGTTCACCCCAATTTGTAAAAATGTTTACCATTTTGAAAAAAAAATCATGAATTTTTAAATATTCGCAATTTCAAAAAAAATTGTACGTACTGAGTGCAGGGGGTTACACACTAGGCCGCTCGCACCAAATAGGAGATCGCCAAAAAAATGAACACGAACAAAAAACTAGAGCGCACAGAAGACAACTGGGCCGTACCTTTAAAACAAAAAATACAGGCCGGACCAGCCCGAAAGAAAAGACTATGTATACCTAAATGGATTTCTGTTGCTAAAAAAAACCTAAATGGATTTCTTTTCTCAAAAAACTTAAATAGATTTCTTTTCACCCAAAAAAAACTAAATAGATTCCTAATAGAAAAGACTAATATATAAGAAGTGCATCTCCAGATATATAGCACATACACGCTTTGTCTGGTGGTTAGCACGTGCTTTACCAGCGCACAGGTTTCAACACCCCCGCGTGCTGTTTTTTTTCTTTTATTTCCCATATATCCCACTGACATATGGGCCCATTCGGACCAGCAGGACCGTGCTAACTGTCATACTCCAGAATACACTGTACATGGTTTGCATTGTTTGACAAAATTCCCAACAATGTTCAGAAAATGTTTATTCCCATTCTAAATATAAACGTGACATTTAACGGAATACTCACATATTTCCAAATAATGTATGTGAAATTTTCCAAAATGTTTATACAATGTAAAAAATTTGCATAGTTTACAAATAATGTATGAGAAATTTCCAAATGTTTTTACAATGTAAAAGAAAAGTTTGCGTAGTTTGATAAAATTCCCAATAATGATGGACCAATAATTATTTTGGAACTCGTCGACAAGTTTTTTTTGCATAGGCAAACATTCCTTGAAATTGGGGAACAACTTTTGGAAATCAGAAACATTTTTTGAGAAGAATATTTTTTAAATTCACGATTTTTTTTCGAATCGACGAACATTTTTATAAAATTAAATTATTTAAAGAAATTCCGAAAAATTGTTTTGAATATTTTGAAAAACTATAATGGACATGTTTTGTGGACACGAACTTTATTTTTCTATCATGAATTTTTTTGGAAGCGATGAACGTTTTTTATAAAACTCATGAACATTTTATAAATTTACGAAATTTCTAAAAGATAAGTATATCTATATAATAGACAATGCATCGAGAGCGGCGTTTTGGCTCCTAGGTGCATATACACCCATTGTGGAAATACATATTTCGAAAAGTTAAAAAATTTGGAACAAAAAACCCACGTGTATATCCGGATATTTTACGTGCATTCACAAGATTTCGGTGAAAAACGACATTTTTTGTGGCTTGTATAAAAAAGATAAAGAAATGCCTCGTGAATAGTTAGAATGAAGCATCACAAATTGTCTTTTTTACACAAGCCACAAAAAACATCGTTTTTCACTGAAACCTTGTGCACGCACATAAAATATCCGGATATACACGCGGGATTTTTTTCCGAATTTTTCAACTTTTCAAAATGTGTATTTCGACAATGGGTGCATATGCACCTAGGAGCCAAAGGCAATTACCGCAATGCATCCCCATATTAAACATATCACGGATTTGGCATGGTGGGAACTGGGAAGTGATGAATGTTTTTGAAAAAACTAATGAACATTTTTAAAATTTATGATTTTTAAAAGACGGGATATCTATATAATAGACGATGATCCGCATATTAAACATATCACGGATTCGGCCTGGTGGCTTCCTTGCCCACGGATCCCCACGTCGTGTTTTTTCCTTTTATTTGTCGGCGCGCTTTTTTCTTTGTATTACTTGGCCCACAGACGAATGGGCCTGTTAGCTATAGAAATACGAGATACTATGTAGCGTGTAGAGTCAGGACTGTTGTTTCAACCTCACAGACCGTATTGAGCACGTATTTTCTTGTGCCGGGCCGTATTGAAGCACTTTGCAACCACCAGGATCAAGTTGGACCTCGCCAGCCAGCAACTACGAGGACGATAGATGCAATTATCTCGAATATAAATCAGAGAGAAAGATTTCTATTGAGGATGCAGAACTTAATCAGGAGCAATAATCTACACTGCAGGAGAGTGAGAGTATCAAATAAAGGATTATTACTTCAAAGCAGGAAAGTGACCAGGTGGCAACTCGCAAAATCAAAAGCCCCAACCCAATCAAATCATGAAGCACTACATAACATATGGACGACTCGAAGATACGGAAAAATCATGTGCGATCGACACACAAAATACATGTCTAAACCAGCTTGGGTTGTCGCTTCCTGGCGCTGATGGACAGGATCCACCACACGACCATAGCCCGGAGCGCTCTCAGCGCCCCAATATGAGGGAGCTTAGAAACATAGAAGATTTGCACACAATTTTCTTGCTGGCCGGATGAGATTTATTTTGTGTGTGAAATGCTAGGACTAAATTTAACTTCATTGCAAAGCAATAATTGTTCTCAAAGTTTGAATTTTGTCATGGCAACTAGGATATACAATTGTAGATCCATGATGTAACAACACGTTCCTAACACAAAAGATCTCATAACGAAATTGGTTTGGTTATTAATTTACACAGTTTAATCTCTATTTTGTTGGACCTACTCTACCGACGAGGAACTCTCCATGGATTGTTCGGTAAGATGAAAGATGTTTAGATCACCCCATCTCAAGATCAAAATGTGAGATCAAGACAGACATAAATCGACCATCTCATCAACCCATCTCATATGTACCTGTGTTTTAAGGCAAGAATATAACCTAGTAGTTTTAAAGTGAGGGTCACATCAGGTTTTTGTGGGCTATAGTTCAAAATTGGCCAAGTTTTTGCTACTTTCTGTAATGATTTTCTGAAATTGTAGTGCAAACCTGGTTGTACCTACAGCCGGGTCGTCCAGCGACAACGCTCTAGCACTAGTCGCAACCCCTACTTCTGTGTGGCGGCAAGCCCCGTCCGGCGAGCCGCCCCTCTGACCTTGTACGCCGCTCTTGGTCGGCCATGGCTCCCGTCGCCTTCTTCCTCCATCCTCGGTGTTGACCAAGCAGTTCCTATGTCCCTCTTCCCGACCTTCGCCCGCGAGCTCGAGCCTCTCCACCGGCCATGGATGCGAGCTTTCCACACGCCGCCTACTGCCGTACTTAGGAAGATGACAGGCGTGAGAAGATTTAATCGGGATCTCCCGATCTAGTTCAGAAGGAAGATGATAGTCGTGAGACAATTTTTCGGGACTTAAAAACAGTCAATGACAACAACAATGCAAAATATGGTATCCCCTAAACATATGATGCCCTGGATTGGTCACGTTGAACTAGTTATACGTACCATACATGTATACTAAATAACCGGGAAACAATGTATAAATAAGAAATATACAAATATCGACGGCGAGAAAGTTAGAGGGGAAGGCGCCGGATCACCCCTCCATGATTCTCGGATTTGGTGGTCTTTTCAACAAGAAATAACTTTTGACAAACATATTTTAGTAACATTATTTTTAGGAGCATATATATCTCATATTGCTTTGAAATATTCCTTTTCCAATTTATTTTATTATTCTAAACATTCCATCCAAAAATAATTACTTTCCCACCACCTAATTTTGGTTTACTGTAGTTTGCGCCAATATTTTGTGTTCCCACCAAAAAAATAGAGTTCTATTTATCCTTGCCTTCCTAAACTACCCACGATTATACTATTCTAAACCAAATCACACGGCGTCTTCACTGGCGATTGGATCTGATCTCTCGTCCTGGTTCTTCCGTCACGGCGTCAACACAGCGAACCACACCGGAGTCCACTGCAAGACGAGGATTCGTCGTCCTCGATCTCGCCCTCTCCTCCGTGCCCGCCGACGCGGGCCGCGTCTCCGTGTCCTCGGCCATGCTGCCAGCGGCAGCGATGCGGTCTGGCATCGGCGCCGACGGAGTTCCCGTCTTCTACCCTGCATCGCGAGCACAGTGTCGGCCTGCCTACGTCGGGGCTGCTCGCCACATGGCCGACCCAGGGGTGGAGACGCCGCGACCAGGTTCATCATTAAGCCGCATCCCTGAACCTCCATAGTGAGCGATGTAGATCGATCTTTTTTTGTGTGTGTGTATTCCCTACTTTCCTGCTTCAATTGGAAGCCAATTTGGCTGCAACTTGTATAACCCTCCAAGTTCCTGGCACCTGGACCGGCATCTCTCTGTAGTTTTCGTTAGATTGCCTAGGCTGAATTGAAGTCCGCGTCGTGTGGCTTCAGATAAAGTTCCATCTACTCCTATATGTGTTTTCTGTTAATATGTGTCTGTATGATTCTGTTCTGCATATTCGTCTAAATGGATAATTTTAAATCGAAACAAAAGGTATTAATTATTGGCCGGGCGTCCATAGAAACAAGTTGTGTACCGTGGAGGTTAACTAAAGAATTGTTCACCCAAAACAATCGGACTCAAAGAAGCAGAGTAGAGATGTGAGAAACTTGAGAGAAAAGTGAGAAGTAATTGACCCAGTGTGGTACAATCAGGACCTTCGATAGTGCGATTGGATCATGGGGAGATAAATGAATCTGCTCCAGAAGAGAAATAGAACAGAGAGAATAGAGGAGGAGACGTGTGTGAGGGGCTTGGCGGCGAAGCTGCACGTGGCAGGCCTTATGGCGCGGGCGCGCAACAATGCCGTGGCGGCTGCACGGCGGAGGGCGTCATGCTTGAAGGAGGCACGTTCCTCCCGCTTCCGGCGTCATGTGGCATGGGCCTCCGTGTCATACTAGCCTATATGTTTTGTTTCTTGGGATTCTTATGAACATTGAAGGATTCTCCTGAAATTTCCCATCCATTGAAGTCCTATAGAACTCTCTAATTTGGTCCTAATTTTTGGTTTGCAGGTCATGCAATTGCTGGGCTATTCTTCCTCTGCTCCATGCTGTGGTCGCTGTTGTTGCAACAATTATTACAGGTTCTCAGCGAGTTGCTTCTGACAAGAGCATTTGCAATGCATACTTTCAGAATCAAAGAAACCCCATTTGCGGTTACAGTTATATCCTGAAACACACCGTATCTACCGTTCTTCTACTAATTTTCTGTCCATTAACTGCCTTAAAAGGGTGTGGATATACTCTCAGCCTAGAAAAAAGCTAGATAAATCTAACATATAGATTCATAACTTTCAACGTTCAAAACTTTATCAAAGGTTGGATATACTCTCAGCCTACAAAGAAGAGAAAAACAGAGGAGCTACAAATCAGTAACAAAAACACAAAGGTGTCAGCTGAACCTGTAACTATTTGCTCAACAGTTAAACTAATCATTGAATAAAATTTGTTTTCCTAGCATGATTTTTGTTCTTAATAAGGAAGAAAATAAACTTTAAAATGTGAATAGAAAGTGTTGTTGTCGACCTCTAATTGATAAGTATACATATTATTATTTTGGACACTACAAAAATATGATGAACATGTTCAACCTTCTTGCTCCCAGGTTTATTGAGCACGATTACCAGCAAGGCGAAGTCGGTGGAGCTCATGACCACCGCCATGCACAAGGACTGGCCAAGCCCGCAAAAGTAGTTTCACCGCCAAAACTGTATTTTTTTCTACCATATGCACTCAAATGTTTTGCATTCCCTTGGGATTTTGGTGGACATGAGCATAATTAATGTCTGTTTAACTGAATTTCTCTAATACTGTTTCATACAAAAAATGTCCCGCGGGAAGAAAATAAATTTTCAAATATTGAAGTCAATAGAAAGTGTTGTTGTGGGCCTCTAATTGACAAGCATACATATTATTATTTTTCACAGTACAAAAAAGATGCTGAACATGGTCCACCTTCTTAGGTTTATTGAGCATGATGACCGGCAAGGTGAACAAGGTGGCGCGCATCACCACCTCCCCGCGCAAGGAAACATCTAGCCTGCAAAGGTAGTTTCGTTGCCGAAACTGCATTTTTTGTCTACCATATGCACTAAAATGTTTTGCATTTCTCTTGGGATTTTGGTGGATTTGAACTAAACGTTCGTTTTAACTGAATCATGCTGCAGAGCCAATAGTAGAAAATCAGCGAGCAGCTTTAGGCCCTTGGTTAGTGTTGATGATTTATTCGGATGCAGGATGTTTTGAGAAGACCCTTGGTCATTACTCATTAGTTGTTGTCTCCATTGCTATTTTACCGTATGATGAAATAATCATGGATCTTGTAAAATACTAGGTAATTACGTGTCTCGGTTCTTAATTTAGTGTTTGGAAGTAACCAGGGATACAAAATTATCATTACATATTTTTTTCCATTCTTTATTTATCATAGGAGGAAATCCGCTCGCCTTTTCCGATTTATGAAAGTTTAAGATGGTTTTGGACAAATCAAGCTTAAAGAATATATCTTGCAAGTTTGATAACTATCAATACATCTTGATATTTTTGATTTTGGACTTGGGCTTTGTCGATTGGAAAAATAGTTGATCCAAACAAACACCATGTAGTCTTATGGACGTATGAGCCATCTCACTGTATGTGGAGCTTTTCTCTTGCGCCCAACTACTTTATTTTATGCTCTGTCACTGTAATCCCCAATTTCGTTCCTAGGTATACCATTGCTATGATCACGGTCTTGCAAATGCTTCATGTGTAGCTTTTCAGCCTTGCAAATTAGATATTTTGATTGCTACATGCATATTGTTGAAATATTGGTGCATTGAAAATATATGGGTGGAATTAACAAACTGACTGGACATATCAAACAAATTCATGATGCATTGTCAGATCCTCTTGCTTTTGCTAATTTGAACAAGGTAATATTTAAGATTTATTACAATCTTCTATTTCGTTGTTTTAGTTGAGTCACTTATCATTAATACTATTGCACAAAATGAGGATTAACCAAAGGAGGAACTTGAAGAATTGGAGGTAGCAGTGTGTGTCTTGTAAATAAGCAAGCAATTCTCCCTGCTCCACAGAAAGCTACAGCTGAAGATGAAGAACTTGCTACACTACAAGCTGAAACTTTGCTATGACCAGGGTAATGTTTGATCTTCTGTTAGATCGATTTGTAAAGTTTATTGTATATTTGCTGATTTCACATGATTAATTCAATGGTGCATGTTGAATACATACACAAGTGAAGTTTCACATATGATTGTAATACTCACTCCGTCCCAAAATTCTTGTCTTAGATTTGTCTAAGTACGGATGTATCAAGTCACATTTTAGTATTAGATACATCCGACAAATCTAAGACAAGAATTTTGGGACGGAGGGAGTATTAGTCAAGACGTGCATTGCACATGCACATTTACTAGTACATTGCTAAAAGTGCACTTCTATTTGCAGGTGACTACAAAGAGGATTGAGATAGAAAATAGTAGTACAAACTTGCAAAATACTCTTTTACAGAGATCTAGTCCTAATAAGACTCAAGGTGGAAGGCTAATTGTTATTTCTCCAAATGCGCTCATACAAGCTGCAACAAAGAATTTGCAAATGTTTGAAGCAATGGTAAGTCACAACATTGCTTTCTCTTCATGTTTACCTGCATTTTATACTTACGTCATTGCCCTTCCTAATAAACTAGCTGCTTCTTCTCTTTCACCATGTGTTGTTGCTGTATCGAGTCACAGCTTACACAAAACGAATATGTGCTAGCTAGGGGCATGAACTTAACTGAAACTATATATTGAGTCACAACTTAAATCAATAGGTGAAGCTTTTAGTACATGTACTTGTGTTTATGCTTTAGACATTTACACTTGTAAAACTCTGATCCCTCAGTTACATGCTTGCTGACACAGTATTACTCCAGTTAGTCTAGCAATAGTTCTTTTTAACAATGGGTCTGGAAAAATTGTATGGCATATGTTATGTTGGACTCATTAAATAGAACTATTTTTTTATTTCTTGATTGCAGGATCCAAAGAACTAGCTCGACTGGACTCTAGATCACGGGGAGTTTAGTCTTGGCACTTAATTAGGATGGCTAAATTACATTTGAGTTTCATTAGATGGATATTTTCTATGAGAATTATGAATTTGTATGAATCTACATATTATACGTATGGTTTCGAATATTATAATTGAATTCCTTTATTTTTTTTACGGTTGCAATAGGATATTACCACAACCCACTTTTGGTTGCCACATGTTAGCACCACGAAAATTTTATATTGTCGCAATAGTTTCTCTCTACAAATAGTTCACCCGTTGTGATATCTATTTATCACCACCAAAACTAGTATGTTGCAATTTCCTGTTACAACAACTGGAATATTTGTTGCCATAACTTAATGCCACAAGTGTAGCGGTTCATTGCAAAATGCCTAATGCCACGAAAGCAAGGATTGTTGCCATAGTTTATTGCAACAATTGACTATTGCCACGGAAGAGTATGCGCCACGAAACAAACATCGTTGGCATAGGGTGTTGCCACAAATGTCAATCGCCACGAGCTACTAGTCGCCATGATTTGTTACATGTTGCATTAAACCTAGCTCCACAAATCAAATTGTGGCATCAGGTGAGTGTTGCCACAGGAAAACATGTGGCAACTTCCCACATGATTGTTGCAATAGCACACTTTATTGCCATAGTTGATTTTTTGTGGCAATAACCTATTACCATGTGTCCAGTCGCAACGGCTGGCAACGAATGTTGTTTCGTTGCAATAGGGACTTACCGCCACAAATCAGCATGTATTGCGATGAACGATTTTGTTGCAATAGACCCGAATCCTTGTAGTGAATGCTAAAAAGAGCTCCCACTCATTTTCTTGTAAATACAGGCTTCTCCAAAAGTCTGTATAAAACCATATGCTTTGATCACATTATCAAAACGTTTATTCCAACTCCGAGAGGCTTGCACCAGTCCATAAATGGATCGCTGGAGCTTGCACACTTTGTTAGCATCCTTTGGATCGACAAAACCTTCTGGTTGCATCATATACAACTCGTCTTCCAGAAATCCATTTAGGAATGCAGTTTTGACATCCATTTGCCAAATTTCATAATCATGAAATGCAGCAATTGCTAACATGATTCGGACAGACTTAAGCATCCCTACGGGTGAGAAATTCTCATCATAGTCAACTCCTTAAACTTGTCGAAAACCTTTCGCAACAAGTCGAGCTTTGTAAATAGTAACATTACCTTCTGCGTCGGTCTTCTTCTCAAAATCCATTTATTTTCTATGGCTTGTTGACCATCGAGCAAGTCCACCAAAGTCCACACTTTGTTCTCATACATGGATCCCATCTCAGATTTCATGGCCTCAAGCCATTTCGCGGAATCTGGGCTCATCATCGCTTCCTCATAGTTTGTAGGTTCATCATGGTCTAGTAACATGACTTCCAGAACAGGATTACCGTACCACTCTGGTGCGGATCTTTATATGGAAGACCTATGAGGTTTGGTAGTAACTTGATCGGAAGTTTCATGATCATCGTCATTAACTTTCTCACTAATTGGTGTAGGAATCATATGAACTGATTTTTACGATGAACTACTTTCACTAAGGGAGTAGGTACAATTACCTCATCAAGTTCTACTTTCCTCCCACTCACTTCTTTCGAGAGAAACTCCTTCTCTAGAAAGGATCCATTCTTAGCAGCAAAGATTTTTCCTTCGGATCTGTGATAGAAGGTGTACCCAACAGTTTCCTTTGGGTATCTTATGAAGACGCACTTCTCCGATTTGGTTTGAGCTTATCAGGTTGAAGCTTTTTCACATAAGCATCGCAGCCCCAAACTTTAAGAAACGACAACTTTAGTTTCTTGCCAAACCATAGTTCATAAGGCGTCGTCTCAACGGATTTTGATGGTGCCCTATTTAAAGTGAATGCAACTGTCTCTAATGCATAACCCCAAAACGATAGTGGTAAATCAGTAAGAGACATCATAGATCGCACCATATCCAATAAAGTGCGGTTACGACGTTCGGACACACCATTACGCTGTGGTGTTCCATGTGGCGTGAGCTGTGAAACTATTCCACATTGTTTTTAAATGAAGGCCAAACTTGTAACTCAAATATTCTCCACTTCACTCTAAAATTCTTTGAACTTTTCGAATGTTTCAGACTTGTGTTTCATTAAGTAGATATACCCATATCTAGTCAAATCATCCGGGGAGGTCAGAAAATAATGATACCCGTCACGAGCATCAACACTCATTGGACCGTATACATCGGTATGTATTATTTCCAATAAGTCACTATTTTGTTCCATCGTTCCAGAGAATGGAGTTTTAGTCATCTTGCCCATAAAGCACGGTTCGCAAGCATTAAATGATTCATAATCAAGTGATTCCAAAAGTTCATCTTTATGGAGTTTCTTCATGTGCTTTATACCGATATGACCCAAATGGCAGTGCCACCAATATGTTGCATTATCATTATCAACTTTGCATCTTTTCGCATCAATATTATGAATATGTGTATTACTATGATCAAGATTCAATAAACCGTCAACATTGTGTGTACGACCATAGAAGGTTTTATTAATGTAAATAGAATAACAATGTATTCTCTGTTTTAGATGAATAATCGTATTGCAATAAACATGATCTAATCATATTTATGCTCAACGCAAACACCAAATAACATTTATTTAGGTTCAACTCTAATCCCGAAAGTATAGGGGGTGTGTGATGGTGATCATATCAATCTTGGAACCACTTCCAACATACATCATCACTTGACCCTCAACTATTCTCTATTTATTCTGCAACTCCTGTTTCGAGTTACTAATCTTAGCAAACGAACAAGTATCAAATACTCAAGGGCTACTATAAACACTAGTAAGGTACACATCAATAACCTGTATATCAAATATACGCTTGTTCACTTTGCTATCCTTCTTATTCACCAAATATTCAGGGCATTTCTGCTTCCAGTGACCATTTCCTTTGGAGTAGAAGCACTCAGTTTCAGGCTTTGGTCCAGCTTTGGGCTTCTTCACGGGAGTGACAACTTGCTTGTCATTATATTTGAAATTCCATTTCTTTCCCTTTGCCCTTTTCTTGAAACTAGTGGTCTTATCAATTATCAACACTTGATGCTCTTTCTTGATTTCTACCTTCGTCGATTTCAGCATCACGAAGAGCTCGGGAATCATTTTCGTCATCCCTTGCATACTATAGTTCATCACGAAGTTCCAGTAACCTCGTGATGGTGGCTAGAGAACTCTGTCAATCACCATCTTATCTAGAAGATTAACTCCGACTTGATTCGAGCGATTGTAGTACCCAGACAATCTGAGCACATGCTCACTGCTTGAGCTATTCTCCTCCATCTTTTTAGCTATAGAACTTGTTGGAGACTTCATATCTCTCAACTCGGGTATTTGCTTGAAATATTAACTTCAACTCCTGGAACATCTCATCTGGTCCATGATGTTCAAAACGTCTTTGAAGTCCCGATTCTAAGCCGTTAAGCATGGTGCACTAAACTATCAAGTAGTCATCATTTTGAGCTAGCCAAACGTTCATAACGTCTGCATCTGCTCCTGCAATAGGTCTGTCACCTAGCGGTGCATCAAGGACATAATTCTTCTGTGCAGCAATGAGGATAAACCTCAGATCACCGACCCAGTCCGCATCATTGCTACTATCATCTTTCAACTTAGTTTTCTCTAGGAACACATATAAAAACATAGGGAAGCTACAACGTGAGCTATTGATCTGGAACATAAATTGCAAAATACTATCAAGACTAAGTTCATGATAAATTGAAGTTCAATTAATCATATTACTTAAGAACTCTCACTTAGATAGACATCCCTCTAGTCATCTAAATGATCACGTGATCCAAATCAACTAAACCATGTCCGTTCATCACGTGACATGGAGTAGTTTTCAATGGTTAACATCACTATGTTGATCATATCTGCTATAGGATTCATGCTCGACCTTTCGGTCTCCAGTGTTCCGAGGCCATATCTGCATATGCTAGGCTCATCATGTTTAACCCGAGTATTCTGCGTGTGCAAAACTGGCTTGCACCCGTTGTAGATGGATGTAGAGCTTATCACACCCGATCATCACGTGGTGTCTTGGCACGAAGAACTGTCGCAACGGTGCATACTCAGGGAGAACACTTATACCTTGAAATTTAGTAAGGGATCATCTAAAAATGCTACCGCCGTACTAAGAAAAATAAGATGCATAAAAGATAAACATCACATGCAACCGAAATATGTGACATGATATGGCCATCATCATCTTGAGCTCATGATCCCCATCGTCACCGGCGCGACATCTTGATCACCATTGTAGCATCATTATTGTCTCGCTAACTATTGTTACTACGACTATCACTACTGACTAGTGATAATAGTAAAACAATTACATGGCGATTGCATTGCATACAATAAAGCGACAACCATATGGCTCCTGCCAGTTGCCGATAACTTTGTTACAAAACATGATCATCTCATACAACAAATTATATCACATCATGCTTGACCATATCACATGACAGCAAACCCTGCAAAAACAAGTTAGACGTCCTCTACTTTGTTGTTGCAAGTTTTACATGGCTGCTACGGGCTTCTAGCAAGAACCGTTCTTACTTACGCATCAAAACCACAATGATTTTTCTTCAAGTGTGCTATTTTAACCTTCAACAAGGACCGGGCTTAGCCACACTCGATTCAACTAAAGTTGGAGAAACAGACACTCACCAGCCACCTATGTGCAAAGCACGCCGGTAGAACCAGTCTCATGTAAGCGTACGTGCAATTTCGGTCTGAGCCGCTTCATCAAACAATACCGCTGAATCAAAGTATGACATGCTGGTAAGCAGTATGACTATTATCGCCCACAACTCTTTGTGTTCTACTCGTGTATATAACATCTACGCATAGACCTGGCTCGGATGCCACTGTTGGGGAACGAGGTAATTTTAAAAAAATTCCTACGATCACGCAAGATCTATCTATGTGATGCATAGCAACGAGATGGGGAATGTATCTTCATACCCTTGAAGATCGCTAAACGGAAGCGTTTATCAACGCGGTTGATGTAGTCGTACTCACGATCCGCCCCGAGCAAGTACCGTACGTATGGCACCTCCGCGTTCAGCACATGTTTAGATCGATGACATCCTCGCCTTCTTGATCCAGCAAGACGGGCGAACTAGTAGATGAGTTCCGGCAGCACGACGACATGGTGACGGTGTTGGTGAAGAACAATCTCCTCAGGGCTTCGCCTAAGCACTACGGAAACTATGATGGAGGATAAACTAGAGGGGACGGGGTTGCCA
The DNA here is from genome assembly GCF_002162155.2 of Triticum dicoccoides. NCBI lineage: Eukaryota > Viridiplantae > Streptophyta > Magnoliopsida > Poales > Poaceae > Triticum > Triticum dicoccoides. Next base: position 774,374,443 of record NC_041383.1, read on the forward strand.
GCACATGGCTTGGTGTTTATTGATGTTTCTTTTGTGCTAGCCCTGGCCCTCTATTTATATGTTGAGCCTTGGGGTCAAAACTTGGAGTAAAAGCCTCCACAAAGTTGGTTTCAACCGAAAGGCAAGAGTCCTCGGATACAGGGCCAGACGCCAGGTTTCCCGGCGTCTGGCCCCTGGACTTTGCAAAACTTCCTTTTGCGCTTTCCAAAAACCTTGTGGGCTTTCCCCTTTGGCCCAAATAAAGTGTTCTCCTACCCAAACATTTCGGGAAACGTCCAGAACCCCTCCCTGTGAATTCTGGAACCCTTCCGGAGACCAAACACTATTATCCCATATATCAATCTTTATCTCCGGACCATTCCGGAGTTCCTCGTCATGTCTGTGATCATATCTGAGATTTCGAACAACATTCGGTCACCAACATACATAACTAATATAATACTATATCGTGAATGAACGTTAAGCGTGCGGACCCTATGGGTTCGACAAATATGTAGATATGACCGAGACACCTCTCTGGTCAATAACCAATAGCGGAACCTGGATGCCCATATTGGCTCCTACATATTCTAAGAAGATCTTTATCGGTCGAACTGCATAACAACATACGTTGTTCCCTTTATCATTGGTATGTTACTTGCCCGAGATTCGATCGTCGGTATCATCATACCTAGTTCAATCTCGTTACCGGCAAGTCTCTTTACTCATGCAGTAATACTTCATCCTGTAACTAACTCATTAGTCACAATGCTTGCAAGGCTTATAGTGATGAGTATTACCGAGTGGGCCCAGAGATACCTCTCCGAAACACGGAGTGACAAATCCTAATCTCAATTTATGCCAACCCAACAAACACCTTGAAGACACCTGTAGAGCACCTTTATAATCACCCTTTTACGTTGTGACGTTTGGTAGCACACAAAGTGTTCCTCCGGTATTCGGGAGTTGCACAATCTCATAGTCTGAGGAACTTGTATAAGTCATGAAGAAAGCAGTAGCAATGAAACTAACACGATCATAATGCTAAGCTAACGGATAGGTCATGTCCATCACATCATTCTCCTAATGATGTGATCCCGTTCATCAAATGACAACACATGTCTATGGTTAGGAAACATAACCATCTTTGATTAACGAACTAGTCAAATAGAGGCATACTAGGGACTATATGTTTTGTCTATGTATTCATACATGTACTAAGTTTCCGGTTAATACAATTTTAGCTTGAATAATAAACATTTATCATGAATCAAGGAAATAAATAATAACTTTATTATTGCCTCTAGGGCATATTCCTTCACATACCCCCTCCATTAGCTGAATAAAGTGTTCCTTCAAACTTCTACTTCGACTTGACTCCATGGTAGATAATATTAATGGTTCCATACCCTTGGTCTTTGACTCTAAGCTTTGATGTGAGAGCTATCTTGAATGAACGTTGCGACATCGCCATGTCAAGGCGCACAAGCCCTCGAGCATATGTCGCATGTTCCCATACCGAGAAGTCATTCACCATCAGTATCACGCTCCTATGTCGTCGTCGTTGAAAACACCATCCTCTTCTATTCAGACGAACATCACTGTCAATCAGTACATACCATGGACGAATGTATCTAACGCAAGCCATGCTCCACCTCACATCATATCAACTCAACACATCAACGTGCATTGCTCGATATTTTGTAAAACAGGATCCTCAATGACGCACTCGAGGTTCTTCCAAGCCTTATTTGTTGTGGTCCCACGTGCCTACGGTGCTTATGGTGTAGTTTTGCCAAGGTTTCTTTTCCCAAATTCTAGTTTTTCCTAGGAGGGCCCGAAATATTCCGTCAAATCTTTGAATTTCCGGATTTTATTCATCCGATATATATATATATATATATATAACTGTGTCTATCATAGCTTGCCACAGGACTAGTTAAGACTTGTTAAACATTTAATGGTTTAAAAGTAAGTAAAAATATGAAATAAATAGGGATGCCTCACTCTAATATAATAAGATGATCCAACGGTGTGAACATAAAAATATGCATTTATTTGTCAGCAGCAAAAAAACAAGCATTTCAGCGAGTCAGGAGTTACACTCGCTGAAGGCGAGGAATAGGGCGGCCCTTTCTCTCTCTGTGTGTGTATCTCCGACATGCCGGCTCCGTTATCCTTTTCGGATGCTACGGAAGTCATCCATGGATATTAGAGATTTTTCAGGTAAAATAAAATGACCAGAGATGCGGCCAAATAAGTGAAGAAACAGGGAAATGTTATGCCAAGATCGTTGCTAAGGCCAGAGTTGCTGACCTTGGTCATTTACTGGTTCGAAACCCACGCTTGTCCTTGCTGAATTCTTACCACTAGCTCTACAAGGATATCATCCATGGTTCCTGCTTTTATTTAGTTCTTGCCATGGATAAACAAATCAAGCAGTGACGTGCAAAAATCCGGGCCATTGTGATTGTGATGCTTCATACTTTTTGCCATGTTTTTTTGCTGCAAAGAAATATATACATCAATTTGGCCTGCATTTTAACCTGTTTGCTCCTATCTTTGATGCATTCTGATTCTATTAATTTATAGGTTCTTGCTTACACTGTCACTAAGAATGATCAGGCTAATAAGTTTTTCTTGGAGGTGTAAGGTAATTGTTGAAAAAATTATGGAAATGTGGGAACAATCTATCTATTATATATTAAAAGTATTATAAGGCGAACCAGAAGCAAGGTAAATATGCTAGAAAATTCCACATTAATTAGAAAATACTAGCCCTCGATCTGGTAAATCTTTAAAAATAGGATTATATTGACCGTTTGATTTATGTAACTTACATAATGTTGTGGGCCTCCAACGACTGTACGTGACACATCTAAACGTACGTATGTTACAAAAACGTTTTGGTAAAAATAAACATACATATGTGAAAAGAATATGTATTTGGTAAATGGTGGGCCTCAAACTTAAAATCCCATCACATATACACTTCGTGAATAATATGATGGGCTTCAAAATTACGTGATAGACTCCCCTCATCAAAATAAAAACAACTTACGTTAAAAAGATAGCATGCATCCCAGGGGAAAGAGTAAAAACAATCGGACTCTTCCTTACAAAAGCAAGGAACGTGTTAAGTTGACGTCCAAGAAGAAAGCAAAGTGTTAAGTTAAAAAGAGGAACGTGTTGAGTTAGAAAAAAAAACAAGGGACATGTTGTCCTAGGAAAGATATGTGTTAGATTTGAACATAAAAAGAAGATACACGCGTATGTGCGTGCACTTGCAAAATAGAAAAACAAGAACATCACGTATACACTTCGGAAACTCATTATATGACTATGTTTGACATTCTCCTCTACTGCTTAATATTAGTGGCTAAAAATTTGTATACAAAATTTAATTCATTGATCAAAAATCTCCACTGTTTAAATTTCAAATTGGCACATCGTTTCGCTACAGCACGTCCCTAAATTTCCTCATATGAAATAATCCAAAAGGCTTTGAACGAATGACAAGTCGTCCGGATTATGGGCTAACCAGAAAAAAGATAAATAGAATAGAAAATTCCACAATTATTAGAAATATCTAGCCTTTAATTATGCAAATCAGAAAAGCACAACTGTTGGATTTACTTTAAAGGTAATCATCTCTAAATTACCCAGCATTGCCATTCAATTCTCCCTCAATTACCAACATAAGACATACCCCAATTAAAAAGAAAAAAAACTGATTAAAAAAAGAAAAAGGAAAAAAAGGACAAGATACACGCACGTACACAGCAGCCTCGGCTTGAAGCACAACAATAGATTGGGTGTCCGCTCCCCTTACACACCGAATAAATTCTATGGAAGGAAATAATAGTCCAACCTAACCTTATACTATTATATCCTCACGTCCAACGAGGTTTACTGGCCTACCGCCGCCGCATCATGCTATCCTCTCCGTTCACCTCTCGTACTCACCAGCGCCGCCACTACTCGCCTAGGGATGTTGCTGGAGCTTAACCTGCTTCATCTTCAGCAAACATGGAACTGCTTTAGGCTCCTTTCCAAATCGGCAAATATTGGCTTCATTAAATTGCAGACCGGTGGTGACAACACTTAACCTAGGCTTTCACGTTCACGTACTAAATACTGGAGCAAATAAGAATAACAGACCACTTAATTGTTGTGCAAGTTCTACATAGAAAATTTGTTGTCATGTTCTACGATCGCACCACCCCATTCTCTCTTGGTATGGGCGCAAATTGAGGGTTTAATGCAACTGAAAGGAAGACATCACATAGCTGGAAGTACTCCTAGCCCGGTTTGCACTGCAACCTACCCAACACCATGAGAAACCAGCTGGGCGAGGCAGGTGTTGATCAATTTGTTAGGAATCTAGACACTCAAATCTCACGATCACAGAGGAGCCAGAGGTTTTTGCGTCGCGTGCAATATGCGACTTTTCTCGTTTTTTCCATCGCTATTTATTTGTTACAAGGAAAGAGGGGCAGGTGGCGATCCTAACTATGCGCCACGATCCGCCGTGCTCGCGCCATCCCACGAGCGCTGATCGTGCCTCCTAAGCCACCTGCGAGTTTACCGGGGCGATCGTGGTGATCACGTCCAGCCGGCCCGCGCTAGCTACTTGCATGGCATGCACAGTCCGCAGCTCATGCAGCAAGTTTATTTCAAACGGAAATTAAAAACTAGCCTAAGCACAACGACTAGATTAGCTAACAAATCAACCCCCTAATCTTGGCGTTGGCGTATTATTTCAACCATGCCGATCCTCCTTCTTAGCTCCTCAAAGGCGAGACGCCCGAGTGCTTTCGTCAGAGCGTCGGCTAGTTGCTCACTGGTTCTGACGTAGTCGATGAAGACCCGTCCTTGCTCCACGCACTCGCGAATGAAATGGTACCTGATCTCAACGTGTTTGCTGCGATCATGGAAGACAGGGTTCTTCGCCAGGGAGATCGCCGACTTGTTGTCGACGAGGAGCTTCGGCCGCGCAGCTTCCTTTTTCAGCATCTCGCCAAGCAGCCACGACAGCCAGATGCCCTGACACGCAGCGGCAGTGGCAGCCATGTACTCGGCCTCGCACGAGGAGAGCGCCAACACCCTCTGCTTCTGAGACTGCCAGCTCACCGGGCTCTTACCGAGGAAGAAGATCACCCCCGTCGTGCTCTTCCCGTCGTTCGTGTCCCCAGCATGATCCGAGTCGCTGTAGCCGGTCAGCTGCAATTCTCCATCGCCACGCTCGTATGCGCAGCCGTGATCCAGCGTCCCGGCCATGTACCGCAGAAGATGCTTCAATGCAGCATAGTGGTCGGGCGCGGGCTTCTCCATGAACCTGCTCAAGTATCCAACGGCAAATGATATGTCGGGCCTTGTATGAACCAGATGCCGCAATCCTCCGATGATGCTACGGTACTTTGTCTTGTCCACCGGGGCGGTGGTGCTCTCCTTGCTCAGTTTGAGCCGAGCCTCCATCGGGGTGTTGCTGGGGTTGTAGTCCTCCATGCCTGCGCTCTCCAGGAGTCGCTTGGCGTAGGCCGCCTGCACGAGCACGATGCGGCCGCGCTCCTGACTCACCTCGATCCCGAGGTAGTAGCTAAGCATGCCCAGGTCGCTCATGCGAAACATCCCGGTCATCTGCTGCTTGAAGGAGATGATCTCCGCCGTGGCCGCTCCGGTGATGATGAGGTCGTCCACGTAGACCCCAACGATCAGAAGTGAGGTGCCCGAGCCGCGACGGTAGACGGCGTGCTCTGACGGGCAACGCTCGAACCCTAGAGCGCACAAACTCTCGTCCACTTTCGCGTTCCAGGCCCTCGGTGCTTGGCGCAGTCCGTACAGCGCCTTTCGGAGGCGCAACACCTTGCCCTCCTGGCCGGCCACGGCATACCCTGGCGGCTGCTGCACATAGACCTCCTCGAGCAAGTCACCATTCAAGAAAGCGTACTTCACATCCATGTGATGTACCTGCCAGCCATGGTGCGCGGTGAGCGCGACGAGGACGCACACTGAGTCCATGCGCGCGACTGGCGTGAAGACCTCTTCAAAGTCGACGCCCTCCCGCGGCACGTAGCCTTTCGCCACCAGGCGTGCTTTGTGCTTCACAATGGCCCCCGGGGATCCTTCTTGAGCTTGTATACCCACTTGAGGCCGATCGGGCGATGAGCTCGCTCAGCTCCCAAGTCCTGTTGTCCATGATGCTCTTCATCTCCTCGTCCATGGTGGCGCGCCATCCTTGCTCCTTTTCAGCTTCGGTGAACGAGGTAGGCTCCTCGCTCACAAGCAGGTATAGATCATTGCCACTGTAGTTCGCCTCCACCTCCTCTGTCGTGTCCCACAGGTACTCAAGAGTGCGGTACCGTCGTGTCGCCTCTGCGCCGATTGGCGCTTCGGATGCGCGGTGGGCGGCGAGGCAAACTCAACTCCCGTCGGTGTCGAGATCGGCGTTCCATACGCCTGGGAGGTAGGAGAGGGCACAGCGATCGCGCTCTGTGGTGTTGACGGCTCGGCATCGGGCGCGGTCACCGAGTGGCGCCCGATCGAGGAAGATGCTGGCTCCACCCGCACGCTCGTAGTGGCCATGTGCTCCAGCTCGACCGTGAATGACTCTTCTCCCTCATCACGAGCGGGCGAGAAGGTACTCCAATCCCACGATGCGTTCTCGTCGAATACGACATCGCGGGAGACGTGGGCGTGGCCAGACGGAGGGTGGAAGATACGGTATGCAGCTGATCCAGGCTCGTACCCAAGAAAGACCATGGGCACGCTGCGGTCGTCGAGCTTCTTCGCGTTCGGGCGCGTCACCTTCACGTGAGCCACACAACCGAAGGTGCGAAGGTGCTGCACGTTCGGCCGACGGCCGCACCAGGCCTCATACGGCGTCATGCCGGAGACGCTCTTCGTCGTTGCGTGGTTCAGCAGGTACACCGCTGTGGTCACGGCCTCTCCCCAGAAATGTGCTGGGACTCCCCTAGCCTTGAGCAGACACCGTGCCCTGCCGACGATCGTCTGGTTGCGCCGCTCCACCACCCCGTTCTATTGCGGCGTGTAGGGGGCGGTGAGCTGCCGGTGCACGCCCAGCTCTGCGAAGAATTCGCCGAGGCTTGAAGAGCTGAACTCACCCCCGCGATCGGTACGCAGGGTCTTCAGGTGGCGACCGGACTCGCGTTCTGCCGCCGCCTGGAACTGTCGAAGCGCCGTCTCTGCCTCGTCCTTGGTCATTAGCAGGCGCAGCCACATGAACCGGCTCTTGTCGTCGATGAGGAGGAGGAAGTACCGTGTCCCTCCCGGCGTGACCGGTGAGATCGGCCCGCACAGATCCGCGTGCACGAGCGCGAGTACGTCCTCGGCGCGGTTCAGGGCCTGACGAGGGAATGGGGCTCGCCGGTGCTTGCCGACAAGACATGCCTCGCAGAGTCGATCCACCTGATCGACGACCGGCAGGCCGTGGACCATGTGCTCGCGCGCTAGCGACCGAAGCGCCTGGAAGCCAATGTGGCCGTACCGCGCGTGCCAGAGCCACGCATCCTCGTCTCCATGTACGGCGAGGCAGACCGGACGAGCCACACTCAAGCTCAGCACATACATGCGCCCATGGTTGCGCCGCACGCGCGCGAGCAGGCGCCTGCCCGGGTCTCGCAGCTGAAGGATGCCCTGGCTGATGTGTGTGTCATAGGGGTTCTCGTTCAATTGGCCCAAGCTCACGATATTGCTGCATAGGCGGGGAATGTAGCACACATCAGAGTACCAAGTGCTCACCATTCAGGCACTGGAACAGGATCGTTCCCCTCCCCTCAATCTACACCGCGGACCCGTTGCCAAGCCTGATGGAGCCGCGCACGCCAGTGTCAAGCTCGGAGAAGATCTCCCGCCGCCCAGACATGTGGTTGCTGGCACTGGAGTCCAGGAACCAGGAGGAGTCGCAACCTCCATCACTCGAGGCAGGGCGCGCCTAAGACTGCTCCTCGTTGAGCATCACGTGTTCCACGACCGCCTTCGTGGTCGCGGTGAGCACGCTCAGGCTCGCCAGGAGGAGCATGGTCTCCTCGGTCCCGCCATCGGCGAGATTCACCTATTCCTTGCGTTCGCGTCGGGGCTCGGTGCAGTCCCGCGAGAAGTGCCCCAGCTTGTTGCAGTTGTAACACTTGACTTTAGTCATGTCACGGCCGCCGCTGCGACCGCCGGATCCGCCCGAGCCGCCGGCGTTCTGAGGCGGACGTGCCTCATTTCTCCATCCCTGATTCTTCCCACGGCGGTTGTTCTGCCCGCCGCCGCCGGAGCCTTGGCCGCTCTCACGCGCCTGTTTGCACGCTTCCCACTGTTGCTCAGTGAGGTATAGCTGCCCACCGCCTTGGCTCGGTGCGGGCGCGGCGCAGCGCTCCTCGGCGGTCCTCAGCCGCCCGATGAGCTCCTCGACCGAGATCGTACTCAGGTCCAGGAGAGTTTCGATC
>NC_041383.1:774383238-774394788 GCF_002162155.2 Triticum dicoccoides
AACACGTAACAGTTTCTGCACGACGCGTACCTCCTCGACGTTGTCGCCGAGCGTGCGCAGCTGGTTGACGAGGCTGGTGATGCCCATGCCGAAGGCGTCGAGGGTCTCGCCGTCGTGGAAGGTGATCTGCTCGAATTCTGCACCGAGTCGTTGCGCGGTGGCCTCACGCACACGGTGCACTCCCATCCGCATGACCTTGATGGTGTCCCAGGCAGCCTTGCTGGCGCCATCCCACGAGCGATGACCGTGCCTCCTAAGCCACCTGCGAGTCTACCGGGCCGATCGTGGTGATCACGTCCAGCCGGCCCGTGCTAGCTACTTGCATGGCACGCACAGTCCGCGGCTCATGCAGCAAGTTTATTTCAAACGGAAATAAAAAACTAGCCTAAGCACAACGACTAGATTAGCTAACACAATTCTCTGATATTTCTCGCATGTAAGTACTACCCCTTGCATGTGCACACATACCTTTGTTCCATTCTCAAACTGATAGAACATGTACGTCTGTACTGTCTCATCACACGACGTTCAGATAACAAGCATGAAAGGACTACGTGGGAGCTTAAAAAAAATTGATTCCTGGCTAGAGTACCACTACCTATGGACTTGTCTCCATAGAATTTGTTCCCAAGATGTTATTTTAATTAACCGCTTAAGCTTTGCTCTATTGCAAACCGAGATGTGCATCATGGTATATATGTGACAATCTTGCCCATGTATACAGAAGAGGCTCAGAGAATAGGAGGGGCAGGAGCGAGGGAAGAGTAAAGAGTGGTGGGATTACCGCTTGGTATTCTGAAGAAAAATACCATCCAAAGATTGATTAGTGTCATGGAAGATTAATTTCTAAATGCTAATATATATGTTACATTTGTTTGGATCTTTCTCAAATAATATCACCTAAGTTAGGTTCTTTCTTATTTCATATGGATACCTTATTTCAGTAAAAGTTCACAACCAAATTCGTAGGACAAATATAATTTTGTTTGTTCTTTCAGTTTTCCGCCATCAAAGCTCAGTTTGAACTCTCTAGAAATGGACAATGATTTAGGCATTCTATATCTTCTTGATTGATCAGCCATGACAAGGAAATAAAAGGATTGAATGATATAGAATAACTTTGGAGCGATCTATTCGTCAAGGTTACTACAAATTAGAGTAGTGCCATCTAATAGATGATGTAAATATACTTAAGTTTGATGTTGTTGAGCTAATTTATTAAAGAACTCATCATTATTGTAAGTCCTTAATAGCTCAAGAACCAGTTGGGGTCAGAGTTGAACAAATGGATTTTACATTTTTAAATTAAAGGTTTAGCTAAAACTAGCGGGTGTTTTTAAACCTAAATTTTTGTGTCCTCCATAGTTTCTTTGTATTTTGTCATTAACATTATTTATACAAACATGCGACAAAGATTATATAAAGTTGTTCGTAGATATGTTGAAACCAGAAAACCTTCCTTGAGTTTCCTTTTAATAGTTCTACGTTTATTTTCTCATAGATCTTAATTCTTATGTAATACGAAGATGTATTCTAGAGTGCACATGTGTTAAATTCAGGTTGTTCTTCATAACTTGCGACAAAATTTAGCTCACACTGCATTTAAAATACGTTGAAATATGAAAGCTTCTTTTCTTCTCCTTTCTACATCTTGCATCGGATTAAATGTCTTTAGCTATCCAACATTTTGTCCTATGTGCAGAGATAAGTTCATCATAGTTGTCTATTTTTGTGCTAATAAATGTATTAAATCTGCATTTCTAAGCTACCAGGACAAGTAAAAAAATAATGTTACTATAGGTTTGGAAAACTGCAGTCGTGAATTGCACTTTGTTTATTTGTGAAAGTGATCACATTTTGTTTCATTTTCTATAGACAAATGAACTAACGCATTCTCACGATAAAACTAGAAATGTTCTAGCCCGGCTAGTTAGAACTAAAATCATACGAGTTGTTCATAGTTGCATGATCGCAGTTGTCTACGTGTACTGAAGTAACATGGGTGCATCAAGTAGCAATTATGTTTAAATAACTTATTACAATATTACTCTTTTACCTGCTCCCTAGTTGCATCGCATCTGATTGTTACATTACATTGAGTTGTACTCCCTCCCGTCATCTGATTTTGAATGATCGATCTTGTCCCTGGTCCCTTGTTATCCTTGCCCTCGCACCCACTCAGGCCCAGTGGTCTTCGGGTTGGGCTTTTCTGGCCCGGGTTACCGCCTTGGTGCTGGGCCGCTCCTGCCGCTTGCTTCTGGAGGGTCTAGTGGCCCCACGTTGTCAGCCTCTTGCTGTATAGTGGTGCATGGTATATGAATTTTGTAGCTTCATTCTTGGGAGCCAACCGCACTGCATGGTTCTTCATGTTAAAAATAAATAACCCTGGAGGTTCTCCCGCCGGCCAGAACCTCGAGCTCCATCCCCGGCACTAGGACCCCGTCGCCGGTGTCAGCTACTCGAGCTACCGCACCCAGCACCTCGAGCTCCCCACCTCCGAGTAACTCCAGCTCCATCTCCGGTGGCAAGATAGCGCCGGCGACTCCAGCACATCGAGCTCCGTCTCCGCCGCTGCCAGGCTCAGATGCTGCGGCTCCATCTTCCGCCGCTGCCAGGCTCAGACGCCGCGGCTCCATCTTCCGCCGCTGCCAGGCTCAGGCGCCGGGACTCCATCTTCCACCGCTGCCAGGCTCATGCGCCGCGGCTCCATCTTCCCCTCCTCCTTGCTGTAGCATGGGCAGGCGTCCCTGCATCTCCACGACCAGGTTCGTGGCCACAGGGGTCATTACAGGCGTCCCTGCATCTACCGCTGCTGCTGCTGCTTCTTGCCTGAGCAGATCAACCAAGTTGTCATTGAGGAAGCTTTTGAACTCCTGGAAATTCTCCTCTGTGGGGCGGTAGTGACCACTGTGAGGCCAAATAGCCTGACAACAACCAAGTTCAGGCCAAATAGCCATTTCCTCAATTGCTGACATCCTTTTGGTGATGGCACCCTGCAAAGTTAAGAAAAAATTCAGTTATATAAGAGGAGCAGTGACACTCATGATGTCATCCATTTTCAACACATTTCTGTCTTTGTAATAATCCTCAATTATTATTTTCATTCTTTATTTGCACAAACTAAAGTAAAGATAAACTGGATGAATGCCTAAAGTGTATCACTGTTTATGACTCTGCTTTTCAACTTACGTGTCACAGTGGCCTCAAGTTGTGTCATTGCCACCACTACGATGATGTTTGGTGTTGATCTCAACATGAGTCCTCGGCAAGATGATGATTGGGAACTTGAAGAACCAGAAGAACAAGAAGAACCAGATTTAAATTGGCTTCCTCAAGAAGAACAACATATGAATTGGACTCGTCAAGAAGAACAAGAAGAACCAGATTTAAATTTCATTTCTGAAGAACAAGTACCAGATCTGAATTGGAATCCTCAAGAAGAACAAGAAGAACAAGTACCGGATCTGAATTGGCTTCCTCAAGAAGAACAAGATATGAATTGGACTCCTCAAGAAGAACAAGACGAACCAGATTTACATTTCATTCCTCAAGAACAAGTACCAGATCTGAATTGGAATCCTCAAGAAGAACAGGTACCAGATCTGATTTTGTTTCCTCAAGAAGAAGTACAACTTGAAGGTGTTCAGCATCCAAAAAGCAGAGAACTGGCAAATAAGGAGAGATTTGGTGTTTATTTTGCTCTCAAAGTAATCAAGAACAAAGATGGACAAGTAGTGAAAATAGACAAGAAGCTCGTTGCCGACCTACTGAAAACAAGCCTAAGCACTGTTAGCAGAATATGGAGAAGAGCATATCGCCAAATTGCACGAGGGGAGGAAGTTGATGTCTCGAACCAAAAGAAAAGTAGAGTCGGCCGTAAGTCGAAGGATCTGGACCTGTCGAGGATGGCGACAATCCCACTGAGTAGGCGGAGGACATTTCAAAGTCTAGCAAGGTCTCTGGCTGTAAACTGCACGACCTTACACGCAAGGTTCATTTTGGTTGAGTTGAGGCGCAACACTAACAAACTGAGTCCCATGATAAAGCCAGCCAACCAGATAGAGAGATTGAGGTTTTGCATTTCTATGGCTGATGAGAATTGGTTGAGAACTCCCTGGCCTCATTTCCGGGAATTAGATGACATAGTCTATATGAATGAGAAATGGTTCAATCTGACACAAGAGGAGAACGGCTACTTGCTGCTTTCCGAAGAACCTGATCCCTTACGCACATTGCATCATAAGGATAACATCGTGAAGGTGACGTTTCTTGCGGCCGTGGCTAAACCAAGATATGGCAATGTTGGTGTCGTCACGTTTGATGGAAAGATAGGCATTTGGGCCTTTGTCACAGAGTCTCCGGCTCAAAGGAGTGAAAATAGAGAAAGAGGGACACTTGAACTCAAATCATTGAAAGTTACAAGAGATGTAATGAGGCTCTATATGTGTGAGAAACTGATTCCAGCTATCCATGACCTGTGGCCTGATGAAGATGAAGAACGGACCATCTTTATCCAGCAAGATAATGCTACACCGCATCTTAAGCCTAGTGACGAGGTTTTTCGACGGGCCGTAGAACAGACCGGTCTGGATATCAAGTTGATCCAGCAACCTCCAAATAGCCTCGACCTGAATATTCTTGATCTCTGCTTCTTCAGGTCTCTCCAGTCGCATACCGATTGCCGTGCACCTCAAAACATAAGGGAATTGATAGAAGGCGTGGAGGAAGAATATCAAAACTATGATGTCAACACATTAGCTCGAAGCTTCGTGACATTGCAATCATGCATGAGAGAGATTATGAGAGAAAAAGGAGGGATAGGCTACAAGATTCCTCACATGCAAAAAGAGCGCCGACAGCAAGAAGGAAGGCTTCCTGTCGCTCTCTCTTTAAACGTTGAGCTAGTTGAGCAAACCTTAGCACTTATAGCAGTAGTAGACCTCGAGGCAGCAGCAGCAGCAGCACCTTTGAAGCAGAGAAAGAGAAAGAGGAGCGGCAGCACCCTCCAAGCAGAGAAAGGAAAAGAAGACCAGCAACATCCTGCAAGCAGCAGTACCCTACAAGCAGTAGCAGCAGTACCACCACCTTCGAAGCAGAGAAAGAGAAAGAAGAGCAGCAACACCCTCCAAGCAAAGAAAGGGAAAGAAGCAGAGAAAGGGAAAGAAGATCAGCAACATCCTCCAAGCAGCAGCACCCTCCAAGCGACACCACCTTCGAAGCAGAGAAAGAGAAAGAAGAGCAGCAGCACCCTCCAAGCAAAGAAAAGAAAAGAAGCAGGGAAAGGGAAAGGAGCAATTTTGTGCGTCCTTGCAAAGGTTGTGTTCAGCAGGATAATGGAAGCAGTTGCAGGCCAGTAATATGTTAAATTTCACACAATCATTTCAATTATTGATGACCGGGAAGAGCATAAGATACGAGCACAAATTGTGTGTAAACTCCAACGGATTTTATTACTGTATATGAAAGGAAAGGATGATGCAATTTTTTTATTGGCAATATGGCAATCTCTGTGTCAACAACTATGTGGTTCAACTTGTATGATTGTGTGAGCATGAATTAGGAGTAATAATTGTTTCTTCTAGAAACACATCAGTGGTAAGATGCATGACATTATGAAAGTGACAATTCGAGCTAAACAACATTTAGATTGTTTTATAAATTGATTTAGTCATTCTGCACAACTCGCTGTTAATCTACACTGATTATTGGACATAATACTCCAAAACATCAACCTTGAAATTCATACACTTGTTGCAAAGAGAGCAGGGGATAGCTTTCTTGGAAATGAACACACTTGAAATTAACTGTTCAGAAAGTAGGGCACATTGTAGGCAACTAAGGCAAGGAGAAGTTAAATTAGAAAAGGAAAAAAAAAAACTATCCTGAGCCCTGAACTATGGTGTTTGGTCTGACTAGAACACTAACACTGACTATAAAATAGACCCTGAACTTTCTAGAGTCATTTGTCCTAACTGGTTTAGATGGTGGTTATGTATTCTGGGGTTTCTAAAAAATGTGAACAATCATTGGTGTAAAGGATGTTAGAGAGTGAGAACCTGCAAATTTTCAGCCAAAGATACAACCATTTGTGTCATGAACAAAACAGGGAAAGATATATCAATCCATCTCAGTTGTATGCTTGCTCTATTTGTTAGTCTTCTTTTCAGAATTCAAACCAAAAGTCATGCCTGCAATATTTGTTGTTGAACATGTTGCTTGAGTTTCAGTCACGTTTTGACATGATTCCTCACCACAAATGTCCCTTTTTGCAATGTGATATATGATTCCCATCATCCTACCAGCTCAAGCAACATGTTCATCGATCGTTTTGACATGTTCATGACGGGATATATCTTGACATGTTCATGAAGGGGATCATATATCACATTGCAAAAAGGGACATTTGTGGTGAGGAATCATGTCAAAACGTGACTGAAACTCTAGTGACATTTTTACTAAGCACGCACGCACGCAGCATCTAGTGGCACACAGGATTGAAACTCGCAGCGAGCGAGATGAACATGAACGGGATAAAGCACGCGCAGCCACAGCAACAGCATGAACTTGGCAACCATTCAAAGCGGGCGAGGGGAGATGATTGCAGGCGATAACTCGCAGCGGGGTCGCTGGCGGGTGCCGAGCCACCGGAGCTGGCAGTCGTCGTGGACGAACCTGATGCTGCCGCGGCAGGCACATGGGGCGGTCCGCCTCGGCCGGGAGGCGACATTACTCCTCATCCCCCTCCTCATCTCCGGGGCCGTCCGCTGCGGGGAGCACCGTCTCCGGCGGAGAGGCGTCGGCGGCCATTGGCTTGGCCTCTGTCACCCGCGATGCACCGGGGGCGAGGGAGGGCAATCTGGTGGAATCCGTGGAGGAGCACCACCGGGCCGGCGGCGCGGCCTTGCTCTGCGACGTCGAGGGAGACGCCGGACACTCCTCTCCTCGCGTACTGCCGCTCTAGGCCGCCGCCTGCAGATCTGCCCGCAGCTCAACCACCGGCGCCCAGCAAAAATCGAACCTTGAGATGGTGGGGAACGAGGAGGGGGACGAGGCAGCGGCATGGCAGGGTGGTTCAGGGAGGAAGGCGGCGTGGGGCGGCGCCGGAGAACCAACACGGTGAGCGAGGGAGCTGTGTTGGGGTGGGGTGGGGGGGGGGCGTTGAGTGACTGAGCGAGGACCGCGGGATTGGTCGGAGCAATGAGAAGGACCATTTCGCAAAAAGTGCCACCGGGTCAACTATTTCGGAACCGAGGGAGTATATAAGTGTACAATCATCATCAAGAAAAGAAGAGTTTGATTCATTGTTGTCTCTCTCGTTTGTTTCTCGATTTTACTTCTCAACACGTTATCAGCACTTTGTCTCTACCGAGAGCATCAGGCCAGAGAAAACAGGGAGAAGAAGAACATAAGAAAACCAACAGGCAAAAGAAGATCGGGATATTGAACATATAAACCCTTCTAGGCTACCCGCATATCTGAGGCCATTGTGTTTTGCCTTTGATCTGGTTCACCCAATGTGCATCGATGTAAAGTTTTCAGTACTTTTTGGTTGGCTGTCAAAGATCTGGCCGTCAGTTCTATCTCACTATGTGTTTTTGTGGCTTAGTGGATGACACATGGGCCAGTCATCTGCATGGGCCAGCTGCGCAGTGTGCATTGCATGCGTGCATGCATGTGAGAAAAAGAGGCGCTCTGCGGTAAAAAGAGGGGTGGACTGGAGCGCTTGTCTCCCGCAAGGCATCGACTATGGGCTACTGGTTCGTTTTAGAGTTGATGACGTGTGGGCCAATATGCAGCGCGGGCCCGCCGTTTCAGTCGATGCGTGCGTGTGTGTGTGCGTGTTATGCTGGAAAAGAGGGGTGGGATGCAGCAATCGTGGGTTGCAGGCCATCCAGAGCGGGCAGCAGCCAACCAGAGAAAAAGGAGAAGTGACAGGGCGTCTCCTGTTCCCATCGGTGCGAGTGCGCGGGTCGCGGCGTGCGGAGAGCGAGGAGGGGGAGGACACAGATGCATGAGGAGGAGGAGGAGGACACGGCCGTCGACTCCTCTCCTCTCCACGCCGGCGCCAGTGCGCTGGTCGCGGGGAGCGAGGAGAGGGAGGGGGAAGATGCATGAGGAGGAGGAGAAGGAGGAGGAGGAGGTGGAGGAGGAGGACCAGGCGGTGGCGCACCCGCTGGATCCGAGGCGCGTGGGCGCAGAGGCAGCCGCGGTGGGCTCCGGCCTCTTCTTCACGCACGGCGGCAGGAGCATCTCCACCTCTCCACTCCCCCGCCCCCACACGAGAGCCCTCCACAACCCCACCCCCACGCCGAGGCGCCGTCCAGAGGCGGTCGGCGGCGGCGCAGGTGAGCTCCCTCCCGCGCCCTCCTCTTTCCTCTCACCGACGGCGGCGGTGAGATCCATTTCATGCCTTCCATCCCGTCGCGCCCCTCTCCCCCATAGCGGCACTTCCTGTTGATGGAATCCATCTCTTCTGCGCTCTTCTTCTTCCCCTTCCCTGCCTCCCCGGTTCTCCCTGATCCCATCTATTTGTACATACTAAGCTAGCTCAACCATACAGGCAGCTTGTTGATTCCTATACTAGCAGTAGGTTTGTGTCTAGGCGGATTTCGTGGAGTCATCTAGCTCTAGATAGGTGCCACTGGACTCCCAGGTTCTTTCCTGTGTAGGAGCTTACTAAATTTTGTAGTTTGAAATGGCTGTTTGGGTGACATCTCAGATTCCCTTTGAGGTCCTGTATGCGCCTTGTTAAACTATGGTTCAAATTCATATCATAGTTAGTCCTGCTGCATGATGGAACTAGCTAAGATGGTTGTTGTTTTTCTATCGAATGGGCCACAATCTTTTAATCTTTTTTGTTTCCAGGTTCTGACAGATGAGTGATGACTAATGGTTGATGCAAAGGAGGAGGCGTACTGATGGAAGTTGGTAGCAAAATCAGGTGAGGCTGGATAGCCCGTCCCAAGTGCGCAGGTGAGTCCCCCTCCTCTCTCTCTCTCTCTCCCTCTCTCTCACACGCGCGCGCGCGCACACACACACACATTTTTCCTTTGAGGTTACAAATGCGAGCACTAGCGGTTGTTGCCTTGTTGGGTCAAGCCGCCATTGCACCAGACACGCAAATACACATTGCTCTCAGATTCTTTTGGTGGGGTTTGCAAGTAGAGAGATCGCATTTAGGAATTATATTTTGTCATCACACAGAATGACAGAAGATAGGACCAGTAACTTCTGGTTCTGGCCTTCTTGGAGGATACAGAGAGATACTTATAAGGCAATAGGGGTGTGGTGCAGAAGATGCTCTCCAACCATTTGAATATGCAGTTCACCACAACTCATTCACAACAAAAGCCTTGAGTAGTAGCACTGATGTCACTATAAAATATAATTTTGTAAAAATCCAAATAAGCATTGTATATACAATTCAGTTCCATACATTAAGCATACCTCAATCTATAGGACGAATGAATTGAAACTGAAAATATAAGTGATGCACTAGACTTTTATCTAGGAAAATTGGGGCATTTCTTTTCAGCATTACTCCTTATCCATTAAATATTATGTGCCAAAACAAGATGGATAGAACCATACTTTGTGCTGGCTTGACTTTAATACTTATATATCAATTCCTTACTCTAGCCTTTTCATCAGGATTAATTTAGGACAGTATAACCGAGCCACTTCCCTGCCCTCTCAGGACCTCACAATTTTTGGCCGTCCATTCTTGTGATTGAGACATTTTTAGCCCTCAGATCTGTTGTCCTAAAGGGCTGCTTCTCCACAGGATTTTTCTGAGCTCTCTGGTTAACTGGGCCATTTCACGCAGCCCAATCATCTAGAAAGGCCCGGATCTGTCCGTCCTGGAGACCATCGATTGATCGTTTTTCCTCCGTAAGAAAAAAAATCACTCGGTGGCGTGAGGGGTGAAGAGGATCCGTCCATCGTTGCGAGAGAGATTGAGAGAGCACTAGTAGAAAAGGGGGCAATGGTCCAGGCCAGGTCAGCCCATTAGTCTCGGTTCAATCCAGAACCGGGACCAATGGGGGCATTGGACCCGGTTCGTGAGCCCCGGGGGCCGGCCGGGCCAC
This sequence comes from Triticum dicoccoides, assembly GCF_002162155.2. Taxonomy (NCBI): domain Eukaryota; kingdom Viridiplantae; phylum Streptophyta; class Magnoliopsida; order Poales; family Poaceae; genus Triticum; species Triticum dicoccoides. Next base: position 774,393,327 of record NC_041383.1, read on the forward strand.
GTGGGCCATTGGTCTCGGTTCGTCTGGACCTTTTGATCCCGGTTGGTTGGACGAACCGGGACCAATGCGCCTCGCTCCTGGCCCACAACCATTGGTCCCGGTTGGTGGCTTGAACCGAGACCAAAGGCTGACCTTTGGTCCCGGTTCAAGCCACCAACCGAGACTAAAGGGTTGGCCCTTGTTGCGGTCAGAGTTTAGTCCCACCTCGCCAACCGAAGGGGAATCAGACCGGTTTATAAGCCCCTCCCTCTCTCCCTTTGTTGAGATCCTCTCAAAATGAAAATAGATGCCCTTATACAGGAAATTTAATCTAAATTCATAAGAATTTATCTGAAATTAGTAGAAATTTATTATGAATTTAGGTTGAATTTTCTCTATAAGCGCATCTATGCTCATTTCTGAGCAGTTTTTTACATAGTTTTTTTTTCTTTTCTGCTATATTTATTTTTGTCTTTTTATTTCTGAGTTGTAATAAGTCATTAAAAATAAGCATCTATGCTCATTTTTTAGTTAAGTTAATCACAACTATTTTTTTCTATTTTTTTCTGAATTGTAATAAGTCATTAAAAATAAGCATCTATGCTCATTTTTTAGGTAAAGTTAATCACAACTATTTTTGCTTCTATTTATTTCTGAGTAGTTTTTTATATAGTTTTTTTTCTTTTCTGCTATATTTATTTTTTTCTTTTTATTTCTGAGTTGTAATAAGTCATTAAAAAAAGCATCTATGCTCATTTTTTAGTTAAGTTAATCACAACTATTAAAAATAAGCCATTAAAAATAAAAAAGAGGCGCAATGCTCGTTAATTTGCTTCAAGCCTTTCGAAATAGTGTCAACCGCACTGCACATAGCTTTGTGCAGTCTACCCTATTCCTCAAGGCTTGAAGCTAACCAACGTGCAGGTGAGCATTGAGCCTCTTCTTCATCGTCTGTGCACTCAGGGCTTATAAACAGTTGCGAGTGCCTCTCGCTTGGCGAGGTGGGACTAAAAAAACAACTGCAGAAAGAACCCACTAAAAAACAGTTGTAGAAAATAAAAAATTAGACGGGTCCATTGGTACCGGTTGGTGGAGCCAACCGGTACCAATGCCCCTCTTTGGTACCGGTTGGTGCCACCAACAGGTACCAATGCCCGCCTTTTGTCCCGGTTGGAGCCACCAACCGGGACCAAAGGTCCTTGTTTCCCGCCCTTTGGGCTGCCAAAAAGAGGCCTTTGGTCCCGGTTGGTGGCTCAAACCGGGACAAAAGGCGGGCATTGGTACCGGTTTGACATACGAACCGGGACCAAAGCCTTTGTTATATAGTAGCACTGCTGCCCCGCCCCAAGTTCGATCTCTTCCGACGCCGCGCGCCGTCCCCTGCCGCCACCTCGCCATCGCCGCCCCGCCCCGAGCCGTCGCCGCCCCGCCCCGCGACGACCCCGTCCCGACGCCGTCGCCGCCCCGCCCCGCGACGGCCCCG
>NC_041383.1:774395670-774411291 GCF_002162155.2 Triticum dicoccoides
ATATGTCAAATTTTTATGATTTTTTCGTTCATAGAATCTTTATGATTTTTTTCTGTTGTAATTTTATTTATAGAATTTTAATGATTTTTTTGTTCATAGTACGTATTTAGAAAAATGAAAAAAATAAGAAGAGAAAGTGTTTAATATAATTAGTTAGAAAAATACTAGTTTATTTTTAGTAAGTACTACTTTATTTTATTTATAGTAAGTGCTTCATATATAGTTGAATTAGCTAGTTGATTTAATAAACTAGTTTATTTTACTATATATAGAAGTAGTTTGTTTTTAGTAAGTACTACTTTATTTATTTATAGTAAGTGTTTAGTAGTTGAACTAGCTAGTTGATTTAATTAATAAAACTACTTTATTTAACTATATATAGAAGTAGTTCCCGCATCGACGTCGGCGATGCCTATCCCGCATCCTCGTCGTCGTCGACTCGGCGGTGGCTTGCTTGATCAGGGCCATGTTCGGGACCGGGCTCCGCCGGGATGGTATTGGAAGGTGCTACCTTTTGGGGGACGTAGGTTGGTGAGGAGGCAGCCCATTGTTGACCCGATCCTTGTTTGGTGGCGGTCGCGTGGGCCAGTGACGGTGCCGAGGCTTCCGGACACCGCGGAGGTGGTACGTCATCGTGTCAGCGAGGAGGACGGGCACGTCCGTCGCTACATGGTTGCATTGGAGGGCAGGTTCGACAATACCTGACAGGTTCTTCAGGAATCTCACTAGAGCTATGATCCTGTGATGGTTCCTTATCTTTGGGTGTCAACCGCCCGCGTCGATACCCGTCGGGCGCTACGGTTCTAGTTGTATTAGTGATGCTATATTAGTGATAATATTCGACGATGTACGGACACCAAGAGATGATGTACTTTTGCTTATAATTATTGAATGCATGCTAATTTGAATACTACTTTATTTTATGATTTGGTTTTGCTTATTGAATGCTCATATTGGATAAGTTCTCCTTCATTCCCGTGTGCTAGACAATTTGATGTAATAATGCACTCGGGAATGAAAGAAGGAGCTACGTAAATCACCGATAGTCAACCCGTGATTAATAATCTAGTTTAATATTTGAATTATGAACATAGGCCGGAAATGTGGTACTCGGACGACGAAAACCGCCCGGGGGAGTGGGACTGGTGCCACGACGACCGAGGTATCTGCGACAGGTTCATTGAGCTGGACGAAGATCGTCACTTCAGCATTAAGCTCGAGGAGACCTTCGATGTTCATACGGTACGCAACCGACGACAATAGTTTTTTTTGTAATTACTCATGACTTCAACTATTTTAATCATGACAATATTTTTCATCTTTTCCAATTCGACTAGCTTATCCCATGCTTTGCAAGACGCTATGTCTTGAAGAGGATGGGTTTTTGAAGACCATGAAAGTTTCGAAACCAAAAAAATTATCCTAAGTACCCATCATGGTGTGGATTTTCAAGTAAAGTTGTACAATGCTCAGAGTGTAACCCATTTTGGTTGCAAAAATTGGGAAGCACTTTGCAAGATGTATGGTTTTGATGAGGGTATGCTTGTCACCATGGATCTTGGTGATCCTACAATCGAGCAAGAGAGACCTACGTTTTCGTCCTTGTAGATACACCTCCAATTCTTCCCCCATGTGAGCTTAACATAGTTATTAAGTAATTTATATTGTTTATTTCAAAATAGTTGACAATTTATTCTCCATTGACAGCTTATTTTCATTCTTCAAAGAATGTGCGGAAGATGGTAGACAAAACCTACTACACCGAAGGCTCCGAACTAACTTATCAGGAGAAAAATCATCTGGTTGCATTTTGTACTGATCTTGAGAATTACAATGTCTACAATGGAACTCCTCAACATTATGGTCAATACGTGCCACTAGTGCACGTGTTGAACTACGGTAACTACCATGGAGATACCCTGGTAAGATTTTTTACTATTATGACATCCGTGCATCTTTTTGCACGCTTCTAAAACTAGTACATCATATCATTGCTAACTACGAAGTTATTACTATGTTTTTCAACAGATAATCCCGAATGATTGTGTGCCTCATCTGATGTATACACACGGCAGCCTTCATGTTTTGAACATACAACCAGGTCTTCCTACGAATCTGAACTGTCCATACCGGGTTTCTAAAAGAAGTGGAGACATGACAATCAAAGAATGGAAAAAATGGATGGACAGTCGTAAGGAGCTTCTTGGAAGCAACATTCAGCGAAGGGCAAAAATTGGAGACATGATGATCGCCATTCTTCATAATGGAGAGTCAGGGTCTATATTGTTTTATGCTATTTTTACCTTAAGGGTGTTTAGGTCCTACCTGATACTGATGATCATGTGCTAAGAACAATTATGTAGGGTTGGGTTCGATGACTATGAGGATGATGATCGTATGATTTATTATTAATAACGAGTAGAAGTTGTATGATGATGCATGATTAGTAGGACGAGTACTTGTTATTATATATGCTGATGTATGCGAGCATGCATGAGTTATTATATCAGTGGGTAAAATGAACATATATAGCAGCAGCGTTGGTAAACCAAGGACGAAGATATAAGAGAGGACACTTCTCTCTATTAGCTAGCTAATATAACAACCTAAAAATAACCCCCAAAACCCCTAAAGCAGCCACTTTCCAAAAAAACATGGACTTTTGGTCCCGGTTGGTGCCACCAACCGGGACCAAAGTGAAGGAAATATGCCCTAGAGGCAATAATAAAGTTATTATTTATTTCCTTATATCATGATAAATGTTTATTATTCATGCTAGAATTGTATTAACCGGAAACATAATACATGTGTGAATACATAGACAAACATAATGTCACTAGTATGCCTCTACTTGACTAGCTCGCTTATCAAAGATGGTTATGTTTCCTAGCCATGGACAAAAGAGTTGTCATTTGATTAACGGGATCACATCATTGGGAGAATGATGTGATTGACTTGACCCATTCTGTTAGCTTAGCACTTGATCGTTTAGTATGTTGCTATTGCTTTCTTCATGACTTATACATGTTCCTGTAACTATGAGATTATGCAACTCCCGTTTACCGGAGGAACACTTTGGGTGCTACCAAACGTCACAATGTAACTGAGTGATTATAAAGAAGTACTACAGGTGTCTCCAAAGGTACATGTTGGGTTGGCGTAATTCGAGATTAGGTTTTGTCACTCCGATTGTCGGAGAGGTATCTCTGGGCCCTCTCGGTAATACACATCACTTAAGCCTTGCAAGCATTGTAACTAATGAGCTAGTTATGAAATGATGTATTACGAAACGAGTAAAGAGACTTGCCGATAACGAGATTGAACTAGGTATTGGATACCGACGATCGAATTTCGGGCAAGTAACATACCGATGACAAAGGGAACAACGTATGTTGTTATGCGGTTTGACCGATAAAGATCTTTGTAGAATATGTAGGAACCAATATGGACATCCAGGTTCCGCTATTGGTTATTGACCGAGAATAGTTCTAGGTCATGTCTACATAGTTCTCGAACCCTTAGGGTCCGCACGCTTAAGGTTTCGATGACAGTTATATTATGAGTTTATGAGTTTTGATGTACTGAAGGAGTTCGGAGTCCCGGATGAGATCGGGGACATGACGAGGAGTCTCGAAATGGTCGAAACGTAAAGATCAATATATTGGACGACTATATTCGGAGTTCGGAAAGGTTCCGAGTGATTCGGGTATTTTTTGGAGTATCGGAGAGTTACGGGAATTCGCCGGGGAGTATATGGGCCTTATTGGGCCATACGGGAATAGAGGAGAGAGGCCGAAAGGAAGGAGGCGCGCAGCCCCCCTCTTGTCCGAATTGGACAAGGGGTGCGGCCCCTCTTTCCTTCCTCCTCTCCCCCTCTTTCCCCCCTTCTCCTATTCCAACAAGGAAGGAGGGAGTCCTACTCCCGGTGGGAGTAGGACTCCCCTTGGCGCGCCCCTCCTAGGCCGGCCGCCCCTCCCCCCTTGCTCCTTTATATACGGGGGCAGGGGGGCACCTCTAGGCACGACAACATAAGTTGATCTACGGATCGTTCCTTAGCCGTGTGCGGTGCCCCCCTCCACCATATTCCACCTCGGTCATATTGTCGCGGAGTTTAGGAGAAGCCCTGCGCCGGTAGAACATCATCATCGTCACCACGCCGTCGTGCTGACGGAACTCATCCCCGAAGCTTTGCTGGATCGGAGCCCGGGGATCGTCATCGAGCTGAACGTGTGCTGAACTCGGAGGTGCCGTACATTCGGCGCTTGGATCGGTCGGATCGTGAAGACGTACGACTACATCAACCGCGTTGTCATAACACTTCCGCTTACGGTCTACGAGGGTACGTGGACAACACTCTCCCCTCTTGTTGCTATGTCATCACCATGATCTTGCGTGTACGTAGGAAATTTTTTGAAATTACTACATTCCCAAACAGTGGCATCCGAGCCTGGTTTTATGCGTAGATGTCATATGCACGAGTAGAACACAAGTGAGTTGTGGGCGATACAAGTCATACTGCTTACCAGCATGTCATACTTTGGTTCGGCGGTATTGTGAGATGAAGCGGCCGAACCGACATTACGCGTACGCTTACGCGAGACTGGTTTCACCGTTACGAGCACTCGTGCTTAAAGGTGGCTGGCGGGTGTCTGTCTCTCTCACTTTAGTTGAACCGAGTGTGGCTACGCCCGGTCCTTGAGAAGGTTAAAACAGCACCAACTTGACGAACTATCGTTGTGGTTTTAATGCGTAGGTAAGAACGGTTCTTGCTCAGCCCGTAGCAGCCACGTAAAATTTGCAACAACAAAGTAGAGGACGTCTAACTTGTTTTTGCAGGGCATGTTGTGATGTGATATGGTCAAGACATGATGCTATATTTTATTGTATGAGATGATCATGTTTTGTAACCGAAGTTATCGGCAACTAGCAGGAGCCATATGGTTGTCGCTTTATTGTATGAAATGCAAACGCCCTGTAATTTCTTTACTTTATCACTAAGCGGTAGCGATAGTCGTAGAAGCAATAGATGGCGTAAACGACAACGATGCTATGATGGATATCAAGGTGTCGCGCCGGCGACGATGGTGATCACGACGGTGCTTCGGAGATGGAGATCACAAGCACAAGATGACGATGGCCATATCATATCACTTATATTGATTGCATGTGATGTTTATCCTTTATGCATCTTATCTTGTGTTGATTGACGGTAGCATTTTAAGATGATCTCTCACTAAAAATTATCAAGAAGTGTTCTCCCTGAATATGCACCGTTGCCAAAGTTCGTCGTGCCCAGACACCACGTGATGATCGGGTGTGATAAGCTCTACGTCCATCTACAACGGGTGCAAGCCAGTTTTGCACACGCAGAATATTCAGGTTATACTTGACGAGCCTAGCATATGTAGATATGGCCTCGGAACACGGAGATCGAATGGTCGAGCGTGAATCATATAGTAGATATGATCAACATAGTGATGTTCACCATTGAAAACTACTCCATCTCACGTGATGATCGGTTATGGTTTAGTTGATTTGGATCACATGATCACTTAGAAGATTAGAGGGATGTCTTTCTAAGTGGGGGTTCTTAAGTAATATGATTAATTGAACTTTAATTTATCATGAACTTAGTCCTGGTAGTATTTTGCAAATTATGTTGTAGATCAATAGCTCACGTTGTTGCTTTCATATGTTTATTTTTATATGTGTTCCTAGAGAAAACTATGTTGAAAGATGTTAGTAGTAATGATGCGGATTGGATCCGTGATCTGAGGTTTATCCTCATTGCTGCACAGAAGAATTATGTTCTTGATGCACCGCTAGGTGACAGACCTATTACAGGAGCAGGTGCAGACGTTATGAACGTTTGGCTAGCTCAATATGATGACTACTTGATAGTTTAGTGCACCATGCTTAACGGCTTAGAATCGGGACTTCAAAGACGTTTTGAACGTCATGGACCATATGAGATGTTCCAGGAGTTGAAGTTAATATTTCAAGCAAATACCCGAGTTGAGAGATATGAAGTCTCCAACAAGTTCTATAGCTAAAAGATGGAGGAGAATCGCTCAACTAGTGAGCATGTGCTCAGATTGTCTGGGTACTACAATCGCTTGAATCAAGTGGGAGTTAATCTTCCAGATAAGATAGTGATTGACAGAATTCTCTAGTCACCATCACCAAGTTAGTAGGACTTCGTGATGAACTATAGTATGCAAGGGATGACGAAAATGATTCCCAAGCTCTTCGTGATGCTGAAATGGATGAAGGTAGAAATCAAGAAAAGCATCAAGTGTTGATGGTTGACAAGACCACTAGTTTCAAGAAAAGGGAAAAGGGAAGAAGTGGAACTTCAAGAAGAACGACAAGCAAGTTGCTGCTCAAGTGAAGAAGCCCAAGTCTGGTCCTAAGCCTGAGACTAAGTGCTTCTACTGCAAAGGGACTAGTCACTGGAAGTGGAACTGCCCCAAGTATTTGGCGGATAAGAAGGATGACAAAAGTGAACAAAGGTATATTGGATATACATGTTATTGATGTGTACTTTACTAGTGTTTATAGCAACCCCTCGGCATTTTGATACTGGTTCAGTTGCTAAGAGTAGTAACTCGAAACGGGAGTTGCAGAATAAACAGAAAATAGTAAAAAGGCGAGGTGACGATGTGTGTTGGAAGTAGTTCCAAGATTGATATGATTATCATCGCACACTCCCTATACTTTTGGGATTAGTGTTGAAACTAAATAAGTGTTATTTGGTGTTTGCGTTGAGCATGAATATGATTTGATCATGTTTATTGCAATACGATTATTCATTTAAGTAAGAGAATAAATTGTTGTTCTGTTTACATGAATAAAACATTATATGGTTACACACCCAATGAAAATGGTTCGTTGGATCTCGATCGTAGTGATACACATATTCATAATATTGAAACCAAAAGATGCAAAGTTAATAATGATAGTACAACTTATTTGTGGCACTGCAGTTTAGGTCATATTGGTGTAAAGCGCATGAAGAAACTCCATGCTGATGGGATTTTGGAATCACTTGATTATGAATCACTTGATGCTTGCGAACCATGCCTTATGGGCAAGATGACTAAAGACTCCGTTCTTCGGAACAATAGAGCGAGCAACTGACTTATTGGAAATAATACATACTGATGTATGCGATCCGATGAGTGTTGAGGCTCGCGGCAAGTATCATTATTTTCTGACCTTCACAGATGATTTGAGCAGATATGGGTATATCTACTTAATGAAACATAAGTCTGAAACGTTTGAAAAGTTCAAAGAATTTCAGAGTGAAGTTGAAAATCATCGTAACAAGAAAATAAAATTTCTACGATCTGATCGTGGAGGAGAATATTTGAGTTACGAGTTTGGTCTACATTTGAAACAATGCGGAATAGTTTCGCAACTCACGCCACCCGGAACACCACAGCGTAATGGTGTGTCCGAACATCATAACAGTACTTTATTGGATATTGTACAATCTATGATGTTTCTTACCGATTTACCACTATCGTTTTGGGGTCATGCATTAAAGACAGCTACATTCACGTTAAAAAGGGGCACCACCTAAGTCCGTTGAGACGACACAATATGAACTGTGGTTTGGCAAGAAACCAAAGTTGTCGTTTCTTAAAGTTTGGGGTTGTGATGCTTATGTGAAAAAGTTTCATCCCGATAAGCTCAAACCCAAATCGGAGAAATATGTCTTCATAGGATAGCCAAAGGAGAAAGTTGGGTACACCTTCTATCACAAATCCGAAGGCAAGACATTTGTTGCTAAGAATGGATCCTTTCTAGAGAAGGAGTTTCTCTCGAAAGAAGTGAGTGGGAGGAAAGTAGAACTTGATAAGGTAATTGTACCTTCTCCCTTATTGGAAAGTAGTTCATCACAGAAATCTGTTCCTGTGACTACTACACCAATTAGTGAGGAAGCTAATGATAATGATCATGTAACTTCAGATCAAGTTACTACCGAATCTCGTAGGTAAACCAGAGTAAGATCCGCACCAGAGTGGTACGACAATCCTGTTCTGGAAGTCATGCTACTAGATCATGATGAACCTACGAACTATGAAGAAGCGATGGTGAGCCCAAATTCCGCAAAATGGCTTGAGGCCATGAAATCTAAGATGGGATCCATGTATGAGAACAAAGTATGGACTTTGGTTGACTTGCCCGATGATCGGCAAGCCATTGAGATTAAATGGATTTTTAAGAGGAAGACAGACGCTGATAGTAGTATTACTATCTACAAAGCTAGACTTGTCGAAAAAGGTTTTTGACAAAGTTCAAGGTGTTGACTACGATGAGATTTTCTCACTCTTATCGATTCTTAAAGTCTGTCCGAATCATGTTAGCAATTGCCGCATTTTATGAAATCTGGCAAATGGATAACAAAACTGCAATCCTTAATGGATTTATTAAAAAAGAGTTGTATATGATGCAGCCAGAAGGTTTTGTCAATCCTAAAGGTGTTAACAAAATGTACAAGCTCCAGCGATCCATCTATGGACTGGTGCAAGCATCTCGGAGTTGGAATATATGCTTTGATGAGTTGATCAAAGCATATAGTTTTATACAGACTTGCGGTGAAGCCTGTATTTACAAGAAAGTGAGTGGGAGCACTACAACATTTCTGATAAGTATATGTGAATGACATATTGTTGATCGGAAATGATGTAGAATTATTCTGCAAAGCATAAAGGAGTGTTTAAAAGGAGTTTTTTCAAAGAAATACCTCAGTGAAGCTGCTTACATAATAAGCATCAAGATCTATTGAGATAGATCAAGATGCTTGATAAGATTTTCAATGAGTACATACCTTGACAAGATTTTGAAATAGTTCAAAATGGAACAGTCAAAGAAAGAGTTCTTGCCTGTGCTGCAAGGTGTGAAGTTGAGTAAGACTCAAAACCCGACTATGGCAGAAAATAGAAAGAGAATGAAAAGTCGTTCCCTATGCCTCAGTCATAGGTTCTATAAAATATGCTATCTGTGAACCAGACCTATTGTATACCTTTCTCTGAGTTTGACAAAGGAATACAATTTTGATCTAAGAGTAGATCACTAGACAGCAGTCAAGAATATCCTTAGTGAGGACTAAGGAGATGTTTCTCGATTATGGAGGTGATAAAAGAGCCCGTCGTAAAAAGTTACAACAATGCAAGCTTTTACATTGATCCAGATAACTCTAAGTCTCAATCTGGATACATATTGAAAGTGGGAGCAATTAGCTAGAGTAGATCCATGCAGAGCATTGTAGACATAGAATATTTGCAAAATATATATGGCTCTGAATGTGACAGACCCGTAGACTAAACTTCTTTCACGAGCAAAACATGATCATACCTTAGTACTCTTTGGGTGTTAATCACATAGCGATGTGAACTAGATTATTAACTCTAATAAGCCCTTTGGGTGTTGATCACATGACGATGTGAACTATGGGTGTTAATCATATACAGATATGAATATTGGTGTTAAATCACATGATGATGTGAACTAGATTATTGACTCTAGTGCAAGTGGGAGACTGAAGGAAATATGCCCTAGAGGCAATAATAAAGTTATTATTTATTTCCTTATATCGTGATAAATGTTTATTATTCATGCTAGAATTGTATTAACCGGAAACATAATACATGTGTGAATACATAGACAAACATTGTGTCACTAGTATGCCTCTACTTGACTAGCTCATTTATCAAAGATGGTTATGTTTCCTAGCCATGGACAAAAGAGTTATCATTTGATTAACGGGGTCACATCATTGGGAGAATGATGTGATTGACTTGACCTATTCCGTTAGCTTAGCACTTGATCGTTTAGTATATTGCTATTGCATTCTTCATGACTTATACATGTTCCTGTAACTATGAGATTATGCAACTCCCGTTTACCGGAGGAACACTTTGGGTGCTACCAAACGTCACAACGTAACTGAGTGATTATAAAGGAGTACTACAGGTGTCTCCAAAGGTACATGTTGGGTTGGCGTAATTCGAGATTAGGTTTTGTCACTCCGATGGTCGGAGAGGTATCTCTGGGCCCTCTCGGTAATACACATCACTTAAGCCTTGCAAGCATTGTAACGAATGAGCTAGTTATGAAATGATGTATTACGGAACGAGTAAAGAGACTTGCCGGTAACGAGATTGAACTAGGTATTGGATACCGACGATCGAATCTCGGGCAAGTAACATACCGATGCCAAAGGGAACAACGTATGTTGTTATGCGGTTTGATCGATAAAGATCTTTGTAGAATATGTAGGAACCAATATGGACATCCAGGTTCCGCTATTGGTTATTGACCGAGAATAGTTCTAGGTCATGTCTACATAGTTCTCGAACCCGTAGGGTCCGCACGCTTAAGGTTTCGATGACAGTTATATTATGAGTTTATGAGTTTTGATGTAAGGAAGGAGTTCGGAGTCCTGGATGAGATCTGGGACATGACGAGGAGTCTCGAAATGGTCGATACGTAAAGATTGATATATTGGACGACTATATTCGGAGTTCGGAAAGGTTCCGAGTGATTCGGGTATTTTTCGGAGTACCGGAGAGTTACGGGAATTCGCCGGGGAGTATATGGGCCTTATTGGGCCATACGGGAATAGAGGAGAGAGGCCGAAAGGAAGGAGGCGCGCAGCCCCCCTCTGGTCCGAATTGGACAAGGGGTGCGGCCCCTCTTTCCTTCCTCCTCTCCCCCTCTTTCCCCCTTCTCCTATTCCAACAAGGAAGGAGGGAGTCCTACTCCCGGTGGGAGTAGGACTCCCCTTGGCGCGCCCCTCCTAGGCCGGCCGCCCCTCCCCCTTGCTCCTTTATATACGGGGGCAGGGGGGCACCTCTAGGCACGACAACATAAGTTGATCTACGGATCGTTCCTTAGCCGTGTGCGGTGCCCCCCTCCACCATATTCCACCTCGGTCATATCGTCGCGGAGTTTAGGCGAAGCCCTGCGCCGGTAGAACATCATCATCATCACCACGCCGTCGTGCTGACGGAACTCATCCCCGAAGCTTTGCTGGATCGGAGCCCGGGGATCGTCATCGAGCTGAATGTGTGCTGAACTCGGAGGTGCCGTACGTTCGGTGCTTGGATCGGTCGGATCGTGAAGACGTACGACTACATCAACCGCGTTGTCATAACGCTTCCGCTTACGGTCTACGAGGGTACGTGGACAACACTCTCCCCTCTCGTTGCTATGTCATCACCATGATCTTGCGTGTACGTAGGATTTTTTTTGAAATTACTACGTTCCCCAACACAAAGGCCCCCTGACTGGGCTCGGCGCACAGGGCCACGTGGAGGCACATTAGTCCCGGTTCATGTTTGAACCGGAACTAATGGGTGGAGGTATTAGTAATGGCCCATTAGTCCCGGTTCATGAACCGGGACTAAAGGCCCTTAGAACCGGGACTATTAGGTGTTAGGGTCGCCGCGGGAGAGATGGGATCTAGGAAGCCGATGCAGACCGGACCTGCTAGAGAGAGAGAGAGAGGAGGGCATGGGTCCATCGATGTGCGTGAGGGAGAGGAAGGGACTCGGCCACTGCAGGCGATTCAGACCGGTGATGGCTCCTCGTTTGTGACTGCTCCGCTGAATACTCATTCTTCAGTTTCTCTGCGCACATTCATGACGGGTGATGTTTCCATCGTTTCCGCTGCCTCGGGGTATAAGTACCTCTGTATATATTCTTCGAGCGTCCATTCGCAGTTAACCAGCCGTCCCCGGAGCCAGCCGCCGTGAGCCACACACTAATCTTGCGCATTCTGTTTTCGCCCTACATCCTCTCTTCTCTATGCCCAATTTCCAACCCTAATCTTTTGCAGGGACATGCCATCGTGCTTCTCCGACTTCTGCTGTAGTGTTTTCTGGATTCTTTGTGATCTCGGATTCCATCTAACTATCCAGACTACCCAGGTGTGCCGTAAAATCCTGTTAACCATGGCTATATGGGGGCTGCAAGGTCGTGCTATTCCTTCTGTTCGTTGGGGAGGTGGTCCTCGTTTTCTTGATATGTTGTGATGATTTTTCAGACAGTTGTCTATGAAATGGTTATAGAAATTTAGGAGATGAAGTATTGGGCATATGCAGCAATGAAGACAAAAAGATTGAAAATGTATGGTCCACTTCTATCCGCTGATAGTGGTAGAAGTACAAGAATTCTCCACACTAATTTGTTGAATTGCTTTTTTATCAGAGCCCATGTTTATCAATATTGTTTGTAATAGTAATATTGTACTTCGATGTTTGTTTGGATCCAAGTACTGCTTCCAGTACCAACTACATCAACATAGTAGTATAAAAATTCCAGTGAAACATGTGTTAGATAACAATTAGGTAATAGTCCATTTTATCATCGACAGTAAAAGAATCAAATTTACTGTCCTAAATTGGTTATCACCATTTGATCAGATATACTAAATAGGGCCTTTTGTAGGATGCATGTTAGCAACAACAACACATCACTGTATGGCTGTATGGAGCAAATTCACTTTATAAGAATACTACCTGCTAGGATATGTCTGTGTTCTGAACAAATGATGATACACTTAACTGACTGAGTAGCTGCACTTGAACACCATCCTGAAGCTCATAACTTGTATGGTTTTGTTGCAAAGAAATAAATGGTGTAATGATATTTATTTAATATCAGGAAATAGACATATATGTGTGACCTGCACTGTCTCTAATTTGCATTACTTTACCATAATTCTTAGTCCTTTTTATTTGATAGTCGATTTTACATGCAAGGAAGAACTTTAAATTGCACCTTCTAAGAATTCATGCTCTTCCTATTTTTGCAGTGGGGACAATGTAATTCAGGTGGCAGTTGTCGCCAAATTGAGTCGATAACAATGAACTGTACCTATGACCATATACCCAGATGAGCATGCATTCTGTAGGACGTGCTCCATGGGAAGAAACACTTTGTTTACCTGAACTTAACAACGATGATGTAATACAGAAAGGAGATACCCCATGAATCTATCAGAAGCATAGTGAACTAAGCAGGAGGAGGAATCGCCTGAGTTATACCTAAACTACGCCCAGTCTATGAACTTCTGCATTTTGGTAGTCAGTAGCGGTGTGGTTAATAGTTTTCATGGAAATGTTTTTTATGACCATTTTACCTGCAGCTGTTATAGTTGTCAAGTTCCCACCCTTTTGCTTTGCCACAATCCTTATTGTTTTTATATAAAATCAAACTACTACCAACCTTTTAACATCTAACATATTCCTACTGAACATACTAATCAATTTAAAAGTATTTTTCTATCAATAACAAACATTCTCATTTAAAATAAGCAAGCTCAAAAGCACACACAATTGGATGAATTTCAGGTTACAAAATTTGAGGTACAAAACATGATTCATGGAGTCTCTTGATCATATCTCATGAATGAATACTGCCTGTGATGATTATACCACATGATTAAAGTACTACATTTACAAATAGTTGCATCAATCACTAATATTAGAGTCAAAATCGACGGGCGCAACAACGCGCATCTTCCACGATCTAGTAAGTAGTAGTGATGCATCACTTCCCTAACAGCCTACAGCTGGCAACAATTAGGTTATGAAACATCATGTGTCAAGTGCCAATTTTATAAATGTCCTTACATTATGTCATAATCTTCCGGCATGATTTCAATGTTTACAGGTGTACTATAATGCAGTAAACTGGTTGTTTACATTTCTCAATTTTCCATAGGACCTCTCCGTCCTCGAGCCCTTCTTCTCCTCTCTCCGTGCCGTCTCACCTCCCCTGCTCTCGCACCGCCGCCTTCCGTGCCCGGCGCTCGAGGTGCAGCAGCAGGGGCGCCATGATTTTGGGTCGGGCGAATATCTTCGCCAGGAGAGTAGGAGCACTTTCTGTTAATATGAATGATCTCCCACTACTCTTAAGTTTTTGTTATAGTGTTTTGTGCCAATTCATGATTTAAACACGCAAAATGTCTGGTTCGCATATTTGTGCCTAGCCCTGTTACCAACAGTGTATTTTTTGCCGAAAGAAAGACATCATCGCTTTATTTCTTTGGCTTTTTGATCATGTCTAATTTCTGGTAAAAGAGAGGAATTTGAGAGAGATAGACAACCTGAAGAGCTTTGAATGGTTTTGAACGTTCGAGTGTGCCACGGCCTCCTCGTCGCTGCTGTTGCATAGCTGGCACCGGTGTGTGGCTACTGCCGAGATAAGCGCTGTTTACTCAAGGTTTGGTGATGGTGTTGAATAACACCTTAACTGGGCCAAGGAATTTAGTAGCATTGTGGGATCATAAACTAGCTTTTCTATTCTCTGTGCTCACATAGTAAGAACATGCTTACAAGGTCTTTTCCCTAGCTGTAATTTCTTTTGCTGAGATAGAGTAAGCCTGGGTCGAGCTGGCTGCTGTGTGACGGTTGCCAGTACTTGTTTGTTGAATGTCTTACCCAGTGAGATTTCTTTTCTTCTTGCCTATTTTCAGAGGTTCTTCTTGAAGATTCTCTAATCACTTTCTTTGGATTTTTTTTGCTGAGATATGCTTCCAGGTTACGTCAATGTTACCAGACATAAAATCTACTATCTAGCATACTAGGCATATCATCGGATAATTTGCATTTGTAAGTATAACATACCATATCATGTCGATCGACCATGGTACTTGTCAGGCGGGTCACGAATGGCACCCCAATAAAGTCAGCACGTGGCGGAATTATGTCCCATAGGTTGCACGCCTCCTCCTTGCTCAGTCTCATCCTTTGAGCTACGATGGCTTCATGAAGTGGGTCCTCATCATCTTTATCGAGTGGGTCCTCATTATATTCATCATCTTCGTCATCTTCATCATCTTCCACTAGGTTGATATAAATGATAGCCAGCTTGGGTCTCTCTGCTCTCAAGGAGAAGTTGATCAACTCACCACCAGTAAGACGCATGCGGGCGAGGAAACGGGCCCATCCATCTCCTCCAATCCGTGACATATTGTGTCCTTTCTCGACCTCCATAGTGTACGGCCCCCCAGGAGCCTCAAATGTTATAGTGTCTCCTGTCAGCTTGTTGAATTTCAACCTCACATTGCATGGGACGATCTGTGTAAAGTAAGCAAAATGACACAATGCAGTAATGCCAACACTAAAAATAAAATACTTGTTACATTTCATATAATTTCTTACCGCTGCATGACGAAAACTCGGCTGGAAGTAGATGCTGAACAGCTTGCCAGTTGCAAGGCTGCTGGCGCACCTTGACTTGCACAGTCGACATGGTGGTGGTGGTGGTGGCGCCATTTTCCTAAAGCAAGATGAGCAAAGGATTAACGATCCACTTCACAGGAAAGAAAAACAGTAGCATGTGATATTTTTGGTTCTTCTTCAGTTATATTTTCATAGTGGAACCCGTTACCAAAAAGTAAACAACGAGCTCTCAATTTGATGAAGAGATTCTTCCGCGAGAAGCAATTTGATGGACAATTATAATCCTAAGATCTAGTAACATACAAGATGACAAGGTATCACCTACGAAAGCATTTCAGTGGCACCTATTGCCGAAAAAACTATTTGGCCCCTACCAAAGGTATAATATACTAAGATCTGTAATAAGTTATCTACCAAATCA
>NC_041383.1:774411637-774436519 GCF_002162155.2 Triticum dicoccoides
GATGGCATGGTGACCTCGGTCGGGGGTGCTGACGAGGGGAAGGACGTTGACTTTCCTACGAGAGGGGGCGACGACAGCGGGCGGCGAGGGGATCAAGGGCGGTCGGCCAAAGGCTCCCGGCCAGAGCTCGCGGGCAGCGACAGAGTGGGCGGCGAGAGGAGAAGGAGCAGCGGAGGGTCGGGAGGAGGGGGGAGGAGCATTACCTGCGGCGACTGTGGCGGAGGAGAAACCCTAACCGCAGCTGCCGGCGTCGGGCGGAGGGGGACGATTGAGAGATGAGTGTGTGGGGGGCCGGCCGAGTCTATTTTGTTTTGCTTTAGCAGTAGCGCGGGTACAGAGAGCGCGCTACTACTAAGACCAATATCAATAGCGCTTTCTCCTAAAACAACGCTACTGTTAAGTCTAAGCATGTAAAAACATCAAAAATATACATTGGTCATCATTGATCTTTTTGTGTAGAAGCTAAATAGTCAACATGAATTCTCGCCTGTAAGGTACATGCGAGGATTTATATTGCAGCCACAAATCCTACACATATAGTTCAGTGAAGACCAAGTGCTCGAGATAGTTTGCGAAATAACATATTTAAGGTAGAAAACACCTTGTTCGCTTAGCAGTATGGGACTAAACTTAATTAGTTGCAGGGGGTGATAATTAGCAGCGAGTTTTTAAGAAAAACGCTGCTACTACGTACTTTAGCAGTAGCGCGTTCGGAAGGCGCTACTACTATATCTAGCCTAGAGGCAACGCCGTGAAAATTATACTAGTAGCGCATGTTTCACCTACGACGCTACTGCTACTGCGCTATTAGTAGCGCGGTTTCCTTCAGCTCGCTACTGCTAATTAGCAGTAGCGTTTGTTTTTAAACCGCGCCGCTGCTAAGATTCTATGTATAAGGTTTTCCCTAGTAGTGAGGAGGCTCTGGCTTCCGGCTGCGTACGCTCATAGTGGCGGATCAGGGGTGGAAGGTATATCTTCCCCTGCCCTCATCTCTTCCTTGTGCCTCTCCCTCTTTGCACCTTCTGCCGCGGTGGAGCAACTGCTCATTGCAGCACCTTGAAATAAAGATTTAGTTTGCAGTTAGGGTTGGACAAACACTGACCTCTTAATTGCCTAATTGTTGATTACAAAATTTTATTAACATAGTATCATTTTGTCCATGAGAATGAGAAATGGCATAGCCCTAGCAAATAGTCACTACAGAGAAGAGTCCATGCCAACAGTGCTATAAAAGAGTCGATGCTTATGCTACTCTGTAAAATTGTACTCCCTCCTTCCCAAAATATAAGGTGGCAATTGACTTTTCTGGTATTTGTTGCATAACTCTGACTGTGATTTTCACGTATTGTATGCCTATCAAATTAGTATACAAATATATGAAATAAAATTATTTTGTGAGACAAATACAACAGTGCCATTACATGATCATTCCATGTATTTTGATATATATTAGTGTTCAAAGTTGTGCATCAAAGACCGTGCATAGTCAATCGTGCCTTATATTTTGGGAAGGAGGGAGTACAATACAGGGAGAGAAACCATGTGTTGTTTAATTTAAATCTACATCTATCTTGTCCATCAGGCTGCACAATGTTGGTAAAGTACATATAACAGCTTGAAAAAGCTTTTCTGGTGTGTTGTGCGTGTAATTTGCCATCAAGATTAGGCTAGAAGGGTTATTCAGACACAATGTAGCAGCAAGAAATAGGAAAAATCAGAGCATGTCTTCCTGGCTAAGAAAAAGAAAACGAAAAAAGGGAGCCAGGAAATTTAGAAAAAGATGTGCAAGTTACCAGCACACCTCATTACTTTTAAATAGTCTGCTGGGTACAACTGCAGATATACTGCACTTAGATAACAATCTTTTATGTAGATTTCGCCTGATTTGTTTTGTGCAGTTGCAGTACTTTTGTTGTTTGTACACTTCCTAAAACATGAGCTCCCCACTCGCTCACAGCGGTTAGCTAGTGAGAAACAATTTTTGGAACTGTGTAAAGAAATTCATCTACATAGGAATTCGTACCTAGCTGTGAGCTCACATGTGGTGATATAGTTAAATGTTGCTAATCCTATGTTAAAATTAAACATCAGTACCTATCAAAGATTGGGAAGGGTTTAACTAACCAGATACAGGAGATGAAGGGTATGCATCTCAACACACCCGGAACAGGAGATGAAGGTTATTGAGGAGAATGGTAATTCAACCGACCCATCTTTTGCAACGGTAGACACGAATGACTTTCCAGCTGTTACTTCGACCCCCAAGAATATAAATGCAGTGTCAGACGGGTCTAGCGCTGATAAATCTGAGGATATTAGTATGGATAGTCTGAACACACGTATAAAAAATGCGAAAGAAAGTGCCACCAAGGAGAATGATGGGAACCGCAAGAGAAAAAAAAGTCAAAGTACGTTCTTTCACCCTACCAGCAGAACGGTGAACGTAAACGTCCAAAGAAAAGTAAGTGTTTGGTACTTTGTTTTGAAGATATTTTAGTCCTTCCATGCACAATTTATTTACTCATTGTTTGATTATATTTTAGGTTTGTTTGGTATAAGAGACGCTATGATTAATACCGATTACATTACTGAGGATCACATAGAGGCCGCGAAGGTTTATATCCAGACACTAGCAAACTCGGCGAAGCTTAGTAGGAAAACTGTCGTGCACATGACATGAATTGCTGGGGAAACATGTACACCTGATATGCTTCAAGCCATCATTGCGAAAAATGGTTGCATGGCGGTGTAAGTATTACAACAAATATATGAAGTTGTACGTGTCATATTTAATTATTTTTTTCTAATAGGAGTATTGTTATGTTATTTTCAGGTCATCAATAGTTATTGCAACCATATGCAGACCCATAATCATCATGATGACCGTCACATTTTATCATCTTGGGTGTCACACTGGCTTATTCTTCATGCTGAAGGAAAGGTTAAGAACTCTAAGCACCATTTTCTGGAGCATTTCACAAACCAAACTAAAATGGTGTCTAGAGTTAATGATGAGTATTTCATTACAGATAAGGTACTTCAGTTTTGTATGATCCTTCGTAGTACATAACTATTTGTGTGTCCAAGAACTTGAATAAACTTTGTTGTAGGCATACTTTCCTTTTCATGTAGAAGAAAATCACTGGATAACAATTCTCATGCACAACAAGAAAGAAGAGTTTCAAGTTTTAAATTCTACTGGTAAATGCAGCAAGGGAGTTCTTAAAAAAATAAGGCAGCTGGTAAGCTTCTTTCTTTACATGAAACAAGATAGATAGTAGTAATTAGTTATGTACTTTATATGAACTTCACATTTTTATTTCAGAGGCCAGAAATATATAGCTAAAGATACGTTGGAGGTGAACTCCCTTATACAAACGGAACATCCAGACGTATCTTCCTAGCCAATAAATGAGTACGATATGCCGTTACAAGAGGACGAGTATGTTCAACTGTTTAAGTTCTAAGTACTTCTCTGACACAGCAATGCCTGACTCACGGTTTTTTGCAGAGTTTCTTGTGGTCTGTTTGTGGTCCAATGCATTTAAACTCGATCGGAGATGAATGTATATTTGACTTTGATCATGCTGAGGTTAATGCTTCAAGGGGATGCATTCTAGCTGAAATACTTTTTTCAGAGTGCAACACGATGGAAACTGTGAAAGAGAAGATTTTGAAGATCATAGACAAGAAATTAGTCCGTTGATGGGTTTTTGGCTACGAGGACATTCTTTTTCTTATTATCACAACTAAATAAACGTGTCGTTGACGGCACTTGGAACAATTTGGATATTAAGACATTTCTTATTGTAATGGGGCATGATTATGCACGTCCGCAACTAAATAAAGGTGCCGTCATTGGTACTAGCTACAATATTGATTTTCCAACTATATATGTTCAGCTGCTATGTGCTATATGCTTATGTGATGATGATGCCGCCGTCTGCTGGATCTTAGAGTTTCATATAAATGGAGGCGGACGGCTCCTCTATGTGCAATATTATTATGTGATGATAATGCCAGCCACCGTTTGTTGGCTCTTAGATGCACATATAAATGCAGGCGGACGCCTGCTCGTTTGCTCAAAAAAAATTGACTAGAAAAAAAACACAGCCCGACCTTCGCTTGTGGACCCATAGGGGACCGTGCAACCAACCCAAATCTAGCCGACAGGCGACTCAGGCGGTTGATGCGGACCCCACAAGGGCCCACAAGGAGGCCCAACGTGGCTGACAAGGCGCTGGTAACAGAGGAGTTCTAGAGTACCAGCCGACGCGGCTATTTAAGCCGGTCGGTGCGCCCTTCCGTTGGCGAGGTGGGACTAAATAAGAGCCGGCTCAGCATGCGGTCGACGCAACGCTAGGGAGGCTCCATTTCTGCAACGTCGCCGCCCGGCCCATGTCGGCCCAGTACGATAGGCCCAGCCTCGCCCCTCCCCGGCCCAGTCACCGTCGCCTCGCGCGCCCGACGAAGGAGTTTAGTCCCACCTCGGAAGCTGACGGGGGAGAGGACCAGCTTAAATATGCCGGCGTGCTACACAGGTCGAACTCCTCTGCTAGTACTGCTTGATATCGCCGCCCCGTTGGACCCGGCTGCTGGGTCCTTGATGGGCTTTATATGGACCTCCCGAGTCACCTCGTCGGCTTGATTTGGGTTGGGAATATATCCCAACTTGCGGTCCATCCGCTGTCTGTCGGGCATTTTTTTGCACAATGACAGTTGGCCATGTTTTTTTGCACAACGACGGTCGGCCATGTTTTTTGCAACATGTACAGTAACAAAAACGCAGTATATTAAAACTGTGAACTCTTTCACATAGCAGTACAAATAAGATGGCAATTCATTCAACAAATATGATGTGTCATATCACATATGTTCACATAAATATTTTCATCACGCATAAACAAATCGAGACATAAAGTTTTCTGCCACACACGTACGAACACGAAACAACATAGTTTATTTGGACTAGACTCGTGCGACCAATTTTATTCTTCCAACATAGCAAGATGCTTCTCTACGCCCAATTCCTGAACATAACATAAAAATATGGGTGAGAAAATATAGTTGGTAAAACCGAAGTAGCAACATAACAAAAAATAAGAAGGTAGTATCTTACTTCTGGTTTTTTCACATGTAGCCTTGTTATGACCTGGTTGATTACACAGACTGCACAAAGGACCACTTTTTTTCTCTGTAAATTTTTTTGGACTACCATTCTTTGTAACATCGGGGCCCCCCTTTGACCGCCCCTTCTTAGGTGCACCCTTTGTCGAAACTTTCTGAGGATCACCAATACCAGGTTCAACTTGTTGCGCTTGACTTGCCTCCTTCATAAGCTTAGCATACCTTCTACTTCCTATAAGTTCCTCCTCTGGTATCTTTTTCTGCGCTATTATGTTGTCCAAACACTTCATCAACTCGTCAAACAAGAAGGGATCATTTGCTGCAACATGAGCTGCCTCTACGGTTTTTATGCTTATTTGACTATACCGGTCTCTCTCTAATGGCCATGACCAACCCCATCCAAACATATCACTCTTCCGCTGCACAGGCAATCCATCTCTTGCATTTTTTGACAACCGATGAAGGACACAACACTTTGGTATTTCAGTTATGCTCAGATGATGGAGATCAAAAAGAATGTGTTTGCATGGCAGGCCTTTCTGAACCATCCTAAGACAACTACATGTTATAGTTTATTCTGAGTTACCTGGTTCATAAATAACATTGTATATGAATTTGTGGTTATCCTTCCATGTCACCATATAAATCTGACGCTCAATTCCCATGAGCGTCTCAAATATCTCCAGCTGGCCCATCTTGTGCAAATCATCTTGCAGGATGTAAAAATTAGCAGGTGTGAATACTTTGGCGGCATGCTCCTCAAGTGCCTTATATTCAGTAACCGACGATGGTTCTTTCTGGTGTGCCTCGCAGTCATCATACACCTCATTCTCACGCAGGCGGACTATACAGTTCTCATAATGCATAACCAAATCAACTATTGTCATACCGTAGTCCAGGTGAAGGTGAAGGCAGGAGTTGAGACTTTCGCTTCTCTGGTTACTTCGCATACCAAGAAAAAAACCATCAGAAAGATATGAAGCTGCCCAAAGTCTCTTCTTCCTGTACATCCTGTCAAGCCACTCTTGAGTTCTATCCATCTTCCACTTATTATAGAAAGCGGTCCATCTCTGCTCAAAGTTCGCTTAGAGGTGGCATAGTATAGGAGCGATCTGAACTCATCTAGTGACTTGTAATGCAGGTGCCTCTGCATATTTTTCTCGATATGCCAGGAGCAAAGACGATGGTAAACATCTGAAAGGGCAGTCTGAATAGCCTGGATCATTGCAGCGTCACCATCTGTGATTATTGACTTTGGCTTCACCTCACAGTTTCCTTCATAAATGTCTGCAGCAGCCACACATATGTCCCTTCCGTCTCGTCAGCAATGATGGCACATCCAAACACTGTGGTGCAACGGTGGTTGTTAACTCCGACAAAGGGGACGAACGGCATACCATACATGTTCATCTTATACGTGCTATCAAACACGACTACATCTCCGTAGTCCTGATAGTCCCTCCACGACTGTGCATCACACCAAAAAATACTCTTCAGTCGCCCTTCCTTGTCACGCACATACTCAAAAAAAACTCAGGGTCCTTCTCCTTCCCACTCCTCATAATGCCAACTATTGTCTCTGCGTCACCTTTTGCAATGAGCTTCATTTGTTCTCTGCTACAAAGATTGTAAATATCCCTCCTGATAAGCCCGCACTTATCGTACGAACCGTATCTGATGAAGTTGTCCAATATTATATGCTTTCTTATCCCGGCCGCTTCCAACGCCAATATCTCTGCCCTCGTGCCTTCTCCAATCCATCTGTGTGACCACAGAAAACAAACCTCGTCTGGCCTAGCCATCGCGTGGTTGTGATCATCCACGAATGACGCGACGAACCAAACACCACGTTCTCTGTCCAGCTTCACCACCATATGTGCACCGCAATCACAACGATTCTCCGGTCTAAGCATGTGCTTGCGGCCCTCCATGGTTATAAACTTGCTCTGCCTTCTACCTACCCTGGAGCAAAGAAATCTCCGGTACCGTATCATTCCTGAAGCACCTCGTTTGACCTTCTGTTTTCTGATGCTAAACCCGTTCTCTTTGGCGTGATTGTTATAGAATATGTATGCATCACCTTGCGACCGAAAGGTCATAGCCATCACCTTCCAATGTGTATCCACCATTTGCTGCTGCCTTCGAGCCTCCTCAATGTCGATCTCCCCCTCATCGTGATCACCGCTAATACCATCAGACTCCTCCTACAAAATTCATATGAAAATATATATGTTAATTACTATCATTTAATTCATACTATTCATAGATGTACAACATCTATCTACGAACCTGGCTCAAGTTATCCGCGAATGATTCCTGTAAACTATTTTCCACATTGTCAACATCCACATCTTCCTGCAAATTTGTATACATATAGAAATAGTTAGCCATGCCATACATTGCAGGTTCAAAGATGAAATCAAAATATACGGCACTTACGTTTTCACTATTTGCGCCATGTTCATCATGATAAAAATCCTCCGGAGGCAAGATATCAAATGACGACACAAAATCGTTGTCGCTGCTGTCATCATCTTCATTAAAAATATCATCATCATTTCGAGTCGCCTTATTAGTACCATTATTATCCCCCGTCAATGCGGTTTGTTCATCCATGGCAACACGCCTAACTCACCAAATTGCATAACATTGTGAATTCGTCATGTGTTAAGTTTCTACTGTGGATCATGCCCAAGTGCAACTCTAACTGCCTACAACATGCGGTCGTCCGGGGAGGCGCCGCTGCGACGGCATGTTTACGTCAACCATAAACCCTAGATCACTATGTGTGGCTCATATCATCTACCATGCTAGGTTTAGACAACGAGATTAGATGGAAAACCTTGGGCCGCAGAGTAGACAGCGAGGACGTGCAAGACGAGGGTTAGACGGAAGACAGCGGCGACATGGAAGACGAGGGCCGCGGTGTAGACGTCGCCGGCGTAGGTCGACGCGGGCCGGATCCACGGCGAGCGGACGACAGCGCGGTCAGATGTAGCCGACAAGCCGTCCGACGGCGACGTTCAGATGCGGCGTCGGATGGGGTTCAGTCGGCGGCGATCGCACACTTGGAAAATGGACGTGATCGTCGGGCGGGCGAGAAGATCGTGCAGACGCCTTTTTTTCCTCTCCAAGTGGCGGTCTTTTTTTCCCATTCCTCAAGGTATACAGACGACGGTCTATATGGTATGATAGGAGGTGGGTATACGTTTCTTCCGTATGACCATTATGCCCTTCTACGTTTTGTGGGGGGGGGGGTCTACCGAAGCAAGGCCCATTGATAATACATAGAAAGGGCCTGTTATCTCTATCAAGATGATTCTAATTCGTCAGATATTATTTATTCTAGTATCAGGAACACGAACTACTACCGCATACAAAATGTGAGGCCTCTGAGAACGGGGGGCTGTGCGGGCGCACAGGTTCCTTGGGCTCGGGCCTGCCTAAATATTTGTCTTTTTAGAGATTTCAAATGGACTACCACATACGATGTATATAGCATATTTTAGAGTGTAGATTCACTCATTTTGCTCCATATGTTTCTTACCGTTTGATTCTTAAAAAAACATCGTTGCATTCATATACTCAGATACTATGGTAACTGCAGTTCTTTGCAGGATAGTGGTAACTGCATTGTGTTATGTCTAATTCAGGCATGAGAATAAACATTGCAACTGCAAGCATTCTCATCATCTAAACTTCTAAATTTCAGCAACATACTTAACCATCCAGGTTGTCGTAAAGCATTTATCGAGATGCCTGATATACTGCCACTAACCCACTACACATCCTTACATACAAATCACAATTTTAATCATGTTTCCATAGTTGGTACAAAAACCTGAAGTACATAAAGGCTTCCTGATACAAAAAGTTGTCCAAGCAAAGAATGATTGTATCTATGTTATCATGTACACTTTGATGTACTGCGTTCATGTAATGGATGAGAATTTGTGTTATGTCAAATTAAATTTGGCTTGATATCTGACAAGTTTGATGCATGTCAAATTTCTGAACATATTTAATCATGATTAAATTTCTGGTTTCTAGATAACTTGTAATGCTGTGTAGTGGCAATACATGCATGTTTCTTACCTCTTTATTTTTGGTCAGACCTTCATCATCCAGGAGCACACAATAAAGTTTGTAGATGTTTAGGAAACTTATGATATTGACTTTTGCTTATACCTTTGATCTCAAAACTGGACAGAGCCATCCCAGGCCACTTGTGCAGTTCAAAAGCTTTACCGAATAATATATGTTTTGACCACATGACTGAGAAAGTCACTTATTTTTCCAACCCATAAACTGAATTGGTAACTGAATTTTTTTGACAACAGCAAAGCGGATACTTCTTGCCAAATGCCAAGCCATTGTCATTGTCATTCATTATACTACAACATTGATACAATCTGCTGATATGAGCATTCGCACTAATAGTGTGCGTGTCACTTGGCTGAATACAGAAGGGCAATATTTGCACTTGTACATTTGCTACAACCTACAGCTTTCTCTAGACAAGAGGCTACACATGAATCATTGCCATCGACGAAGGCCATCCAGGGGGTATGGCGCCTCATTTGAGACGCTTCGTCACTACCCCAGTGCGTCATGGCTTCGCCGCCAAGACGATCGTCGGGTACCCATTGTCGCCGCTACTTGTAGGACTTCTAGGGATTCTTCCAGGCCATGGTTGGCTAGTTGCCATTGTAGAAGCCCTCCGGGGCTGGGATTTTATTCGGGAGCTGATGCGAGGGATTTGGCAAGGACGATCTAGGGAAGGACGCACGACTCGAGGCCTTGGGTTGGGATCTTGGATCACAAGCTTTAGGGGGGTATATATTTACAAAGAGGGCACGTAAATGTAAATATTTGCTTGACTGCACGTGAGACATTGGATTTAAATCGTGGGGCTGAAAACGAAGGGATACGGGTATAGACGACACACCTCGGATTCACAGGATAATGTTGCATATATGTAGACAAACACTAGTAGGTACAGTAGGTATAGATTAGATAGATATAAAGATAAAGATAAAGATAGGCACAATCACTCTACGGCTGATT
Source organism: Triticum dicoccoides (assembly GCF_002162155.2). Lineage (NCBI taxonomy): Eukaryota > Viridiplantae > Streptophyta > Magnoliopsida > Poales > Poaceae > Triticum > Triticum dicoccoides. Next base: position 774,421,832 of record NC_041383.1, read on the forward strand.
TCCTGCGGGGCGCTTGTGCCTGCCTGGACGTTGCATATGCCCATGGAAAACCAATGCATCCATTGAACGTTGAATAACTATTAAATTGAATGATTAGCTTCATGCACACAACTTAACTTATTGAGTACTTGTTTAATCTTGCAGTCACGACTTCAACGTGAGTTTAGTAGTCATGTACTCTACAAAAAAAGACATTTTTTTGACCTGATGATATTGGATATTAGGTAGGATTTTCATGGCTTGATGCAACCATGGGCACTACCAATATATATAAAGGGTGTTGGAGGACTACAACAAAACCGACATTGAATATGGTTTCTTTGTTAAACATGGCTTTGTTATTAACAAATAAATGATCCATCATCATCACAAGGTCACCATTTTTGGCCACCATTTCTGCGTGCAGCAGCAAAATAAGAGGATGTAGGACATTTCTAGAAGTTCTTGACGGCAGCCGTGTCCACTGCCAATATATAAAATAGGTGCCGAAGGACTACAACAAAACCAACATTGACTGTGATTTTCTTATGAACACGCCTCTATTATTAACAATAAACAATCCATCGCCATCACAAGGTTCACAAGGTCATCGTGTTTGGCCAACGTTTCTTCGTGCGCCTGCAAAATCAGAGGATGTGGGACATCTATTTTCTATATGATGATATATTGGACATTAGGTAGGACTTTTGATGGGTTGATGCACAAATTCTTGATGACAGCCGTGGCCACTACCAATATAGAAAACAAGTGCCGGAGGACTACAACAAAACCAACATCAATTGCGGTTTTCTTGATAAACATGACTGTAATTAACCATAAACGATCCATCGTCATCACAAGGTCACCATGTCTGGCCACCATTTCTGCGTGCGCCTGCAAAATTAGAGCCTATAAGACATTTTTAGAACTTATTTTCAGCAGCCGTGGCCACTACCAATATATAAAACTAGTGCTGGAGGACTACAACAAAAGAAACATTGACTGTGGTTTTCTTGTTAAACACGGCTTTATTAGTAACAACAAACGATCCATCGCCATCACAAGGTCACAATGCTTGGCCACCGTTTCTGTGTGTGCCTGCAAAATTAGAGGTTGTATGGCATTTTTTTCTACATGATGATATTGGACATTAATTAGGTAGGAATTTTGATGGGCTGATACACAAGTTCTTGACGGCAGTCGTGGCCACTACAAATATATAAAACATGTGCTGGAGACTATAACAAAACCAATATGGACTATGATTTTCTTATTAAACACATATCTCTTATTAACAATAAACGATCCATCGCCATCACAAGGTCACCATCTTTGGCCATAGTTTCTTCGTGCACCTGCAAAATCAGATGCTATTGGGCATTTTTAGAATTTCTTGTCGGCAGCCATGGACACTGTGAATATACAAAACTTGTGCTGGAGGACTACAACAAAACCAACATTGACTGTGTTTTTCTTATTAAACACAACTATGTTATTAAATATAAACGATCCATCGCCATCACAAGGTCACCATGTTTGGCCACCATTTCTGTGTGCGCCTGCCAAATCAGATGCTATATGATTTTTTTTTGCTACATGATGATATTGGACATTAGGTAGGACTTTTGGTGGGTTGATGCACAAGTTCTTGATGGCAGCAGTGGCCACCACCAATATATAAAACAGGTGCTGGGGTACTACAACAAAACAAACATCGACTGTGGTTTTCATGTTAAAGAGGGCTCCGTTATTAAAAATAAACGATCCATCGCCATCACATGGTCACCATTTTTTGCCACCGTTTCATGTGCACCTGCAAAATCAGTGGTTATAGGACATTTTTTCGACGTGATGATATATTAGACATTGGGGATTTCGATGGGTTGATGTAGAAATTCTTGATGGCAGCTGTTGCCACTACCAATCAAAGAGGTGCCGGAGGACAATAAAAATTCATCATCACCAATGGTTTCCTTGTGAAACACGTCGCTATTATTAATGATAAATGATCCATCGTCATGACAAGGTCACCATGTTTGGCCATCGTTTCTATGCGTGCCTACATAATCAGATGTTGTCGGACATTTTTTCTATAACATGATATTAGAAATTAGGACTTTTGATGGGTTGATGCATAAATTCTTGACGGCAGGCGTGGCCACTACCAATAAAAGAGGTGCTAGAAGAATGCAACAAAATCAACAGTATCAATGGTTTCCTTGTTAATCACGACTCTGTTATTAACAATAAACGATCCATCACCATCACAAGGTCGCCATGTTTGGCCACTGTTTCTGTGTGTGCCTGCAAAATCAGATGCTATAGTACTTTCTTTTTGTACACGATGATATTAGACATTAGGACTTTTGATGGGTTGATGTAGAAATTCTTGACGGAATCCGTGGCTACTACCAATAAAACTGGTGCTGGAGGACAAAAAAAATCAACATTGCTAGTGGTTTCATTGTTAAACACGGCTCCTTTATTAACAATAAATGATCCATTGCCATCACATGTTCACCATTTTTGGATATTGTTTTAGTGTGCGCCTGCAAAATCAGATGTTGTAGGACATTTTTTTCTACTTGATGACATTGAATATTGTGACTTTTGATGGGTTAATTTAGAAATTCTTGAAGGCAGCCGTGGCCACTACCAATGAAATTGGTGCAGGAGGACTACAACAAAATCAACATTGCCAGTGCTTTCCTATAATGGCAGCAACATCCTGCTATATGGACGAGTTGGCCTGCCTAGGTGAGGGAGCATATGGCAGGGGCCTACCGCTATTGTTTTTCTGATGTTCCAAATAAATTTCAAGCGTGGCCAAACTTCATAATGAAGTTAAGGTTCAAAAAAGAGCAAGCCCATCAATAGGTCCCTAAACACAAGTTACACACACTTGATTTTTTAAATCATTTTTAGTTGGTTCGATATGTTTCAATGTTTTTTACTTACTTTGCCCCAACTACTATAAATCCTTTAAGATTAAACCATGCGTTTACTTATGCATGCCTCAACTTTTACATGATTTTAATTTGGATTTGATTTGGTATTTATTAAAGCTAATATGTTCCTTGTATTTTCGATTTTGGAAATCATATTAATATACGTCTGTTGGCGGTGATGCGCTTCCCCATCCCTGGCAATGGGTACCCATTACACACATACCATGTGGGTAAAAACCCTATTAAGGTAATCGTATGGGACAAAAAGTTACCCATGGGTATGTCAATAGGAAAATCTAAACCCATCGGGTAGAGAGGGTACGGGTATTGGATTGTATAACCCATACAACATACCCATGTACCCATATATAATCTTTATGAACTCAGAGTTATCTCTACAATCTACACTCTGATGTGAATTTTTGAACTCAAAATGTATGATTTTGTTGCTGTTTATGACTATGTGATGTTGTTTTCATTTGTTGTTGTTTATGAGAAAGTGATTTTGTTTATTAAATATGTTGTTCTTTCTGATGTGTTGTTGATTATAAGTATTTGTTGTCATTACAATCTATTGTTGTAAATAATGACTATATGTTGTTGCTTATTGATAACCCACAAGTATAGGGGGTTGTGACAGTCTTCAAGGGTAGTATTTCACCCAAATTTATTGATTCGACACAAGGGAGCCAAACAATATTTATTTGTCTTAGAAGTTGAGTTGTCAATTCAACCACACCTGGGAAACTATATTTCTGCAGCAAAGTATTTAGTAGGACAGTATCAATAGTAATAGAAATAGTAACACTTGCAATTTGATAGTAATTGTAACACCAACAGTAACGAAAGTAACTTAGCAAAGGGCACTACGTTAAAAGTGTAGGCATTGGATTAGCGATGGATAATTGCGTTGGATGATATTTATCATGTAACAGATACAACCTAGAGCAACAAACAATAGCTCCAATTCATCAATATAATGTAGGCATGTATTCCGTATATAGTTATATGTGATTATAATAAGAACTTGCGTTATATCTTTTGTCCTAAGTTCCCGTGCCAGTGGGGTCCATAAGGAAATCTAATGAATATTAATGCCTCCTTTTAATAGAGAATTGAAACAAAGTATTAGCACTTCACTACTAGAAAAAGGGCTACAGATGGGATTGACACTAATGGCGCACCAGACAAGCGGTGCGCCATTAGTATATACTAATGGCGCATCACCTTCTGATACGCCATTAGAGCTGAAACTACTAATGGCGCACCTGGCCCAGGGTGCGCCATTAGTATCAATTTTTTTTTTGAACTAGTGCGCCTGTCCAAACATAATAATGGCGCATCCACAGTGCGCCATTACTAGTTGTAACTAGTAATGGTGCACCTGTCGAAAAGTGCGCCACTAATATTGTTTTTTTATTATATTTTTTTCCTTTTTTTGCAAAACTACTAATGGCGCACTGTTCGACCATGCGCCATTACTAGTTTAAACTAGTAATGGCGCACTATGGAACAGTGCGCCATTAGTATGTTTTTTTTGCAAAACTACTAATGGCGCACCACCAGAAGGTGCGCCATTAGTAACCTGGATTACTAATGGCGCATTTAGAGTTGGTGCGCCATTAGTAAGTGGGCAGCAACAAGATATTTTGGACATCCATCCATCCATCCGACCCAACGCACCAACACACACACACACACTCTCTCTCTCTCTCGCTCGAACCCACCCAAACCCTCATCGCCTCCTCTCTTCCCCCCGAACCCCTCTCTCCCTCGCCGCCGTCGCAACCCACGCCGCCCGGTTCCGGCGAGCTCCGGCCACGCGCAGCACGCCGGCGAGATCCCCTTGGTCCGCATCTGGCTTACCTCCATGCAGATCCGCGGCTCCCCCACTGGCTAGGATTTTGCATCCCCTTTTGTTCGCCGGGATCCGCCATGGCAGGCCACGGCGAGGCCATAGGTGACCGGATCCAGCACTGGTAAGCCCCTCCCCCTCCTTCTTCGCCCACCATCTCCTCCTCACCTCACCTCATCTTCTCTTCCTTCTCTGCAGGTCGCCATGGGCATGCCGACGACGACGGCAGGAGGGGCGCACCTCCTTGGGGTGGGACGCCGCCATGGAGATGGATTCCCTTGTCCGCCACCATGCAGCGGCACCATGGAGCCTCCCAGCGCCCCAAACCCTAGCGGAGAGAGAGAGGAGCTGCTCCTAGTACAGCACGCCATGGAAGGGATTTTTTTGGTATTTTTGTTGTTGTTTCTCTTCCCGATCTAATCATGTGGAAGGCCCTTTTCCTCACCATGATTTATTCATCTCCCCTTCCTCTGTTTTGTGCAGGTTGCTCTAATGGCGAAGCTTCTTCTGCAGGACACCCTCCACCCCTCCCCTGCATCCACCTCCTACCCCCATACATGGTGAGCTACAACCTCTCTTTCTAGCCCTTGCAAATCTGATCTGGAGTGGACATGAATTGCAATTGTCATGGACACTACATAACAGCAAGTATTGGTTCAGTTTTTGTGTGAAATTCGATTGTCATTGTGCTTTTTGATGCTTGCTTCAGAAAATTAAAATCATGGATGGATGGATGGATCAATACATACAGCTAGCACTGCTAGCAACAACAACAAAATAACCTTGTGATTGATTCTGTTGACGCTAGCATGCTCTATTAGTTTTGGAGCCCAACCATGGACTGTACGTACTAAGCTAGCTCAAGCACACACACATGCAGCTTGATTTATTTCTGTAGATACTAGCAGCAGCACGCGTGTCTCCTATACTAGCTTGCTTAATTTTTGTACTAGATCAACATCACTAGCACTTACTTGTTTGTTAGATTTGGAGCAGCAGGCATCCTCCGTAGTGGTATAAAATTATAGTTTCTCTTTCAATCTGGTATCTGTGTTTGATATATACTAGTCTTTATCTAAATACCATGTATTGGTATTTCTTGTATGGTTTAGTACATCATCTACTGGTGGTTTAGTTGTATATTGTACAGGACATAGTCCTGACGGTTGCATGTAGTGATAATTCTTTCTTTGCATTAGCTATTTCATATGTTTCAGATAATTTAGATGCATGCTTATACTCCTATCTATACCAGGGGCGTGTGTTGTGCTTGTGTACCTATATACAGAATAGTACCCATGTGTAAGTGGGTGTATGTGTTCTGCTTATAGCAGATGCTTAGTAAATGTGCTATCAATGGCCTATTTCTTCTTGCAGGTTATGGACTATATCTTTCCTTGCCAATTCCCTCTCTCTTAAATCTGATTTGAACAGATGCTGCACTGGTCTCTTCACTTTCTTTCTTTCTCTCCTACTCTCACTGATAAGAACAGGTGCTCCTTAATCTTGCCATGCCAATGATGGTGTCCTGAGGCTCTCATCGTTACTTAAAGATGTTGCACTACTTGATCCAATGATGCAATAGTCCTAGCACTACTAGGCTGCCTGAGGACAATCCCTACTTCAAACCCTACCTCTGGGCTAGTTGATTAGTAGTGGGTTTGTTGGATTTCATCTGAAAACTAACCCAAGCTTAATTGAGGGATCCCCTAATCATGGAGTTTGTTCTAGTTTGAGTTGATCTTTGGGTTTGGCTTTGATCTATACTTTGCTGGCTCTACTTCTGTCTTTTGGGTTATTGGCTCCATTTATGCAGTGTTGGCTCTCTTCTACTGTTTCTTTGATCAACTTAATCTGATTGGGGTTTGACTAATGTTTCCAAACTCGTAAGTGCTAGCTCCTATAGCAAAGGCATTTTGCTAAGGGGAATGCTACATTTAAACCTTGATCAAGTTTTTCATGTTTGTTGTTTCTTGTTTTGCAGGTTGATGAACTGGAAGAAAGAAGCAGAAGATGAAGAACTAGATAGTTTAGTATAGGTTTAGTATAGGACTTTTTCTAGATACACCCGCTATCTAGCGGGAGAGGGGAGGGAGCGTTGGAGGAACCGGATGAAGACGAGTTTCATCGTGATGACCGCAACTCTCTTCTATGTGATGGTAGTTTAGATGATCGATATCGACTTGTAATGTGAAGACAAACTCGCTACTCGCGGTCTCGAGACTTGTAATATAATGTTCTATCTTTGTTTGGTCTTTTCAATTCGGAGACTAATATGATGAATTGTATTCGGAGACTAACATGATGAATTGTATTCAGAGACTAATCTTCTATTGTATTCGATGAATCTGTTGTTGATGTGTGCTGTCTATATTTTGTCCAATTATACATTTTGTAACCTGTGCAAAAAACAGAAATTTAAAAAATAAAAAACCTAATATTCATACTAATGGCGCATCACATCATAGTGCGCCATTAGTATGCCAAAGGATACTAATGGCGCATCATTATACAGTGTGCCATTAGTATGCCGAAGTTACTAATGGCGCATCTTGTTGTTGTGCGCCATATGCCAAAGCACCTGGGTATACATGGCCCCCTGGGAGGCATACTAATGGCGCACTGTTGTATATACTAATGGCGCATCTGAGGTGCGCCATTAGTATACCAGATACTAATGGCGCACCTATGGTGCGCCATTAGTAAAATATACTAATGGCGTGGCACTAATGGCGCACCACTAATGCGCCATTAATGGCCAAATTAGGTGCGCCATTAGTAGGCCTTTTCCTAGTAGTGCTTAGTGAATAGATGAACTTCTCAAACTATGGTAATCATCGGAAATAATTTCAATTATTGTCACCTTGGGGTATTTGGATCATAAATGTAATAGGTGCATATAAATTGCAAGATAGGATCCAAAACACACATATATTTGTGAAAACATAATAGGTTCAGATCTGAAATCATGACACTCGAGCCCTAGTGACAAGTATTGAACATAGCATAGTCATAGCAATATCAATCTCTAAACATAGTGGATACTAGGCATCAAGCCCTTACAATTAACTCGACTACATGATGATACATCTCTGTCATGTCTATAGTTTTTGATTGTTTCATGCCAATATTCTAGAACTTTCATATACTTTGGCCAACATTTTATATTATTTTTGGACTAACATATTGATCCAGTGCCCAGTGTCAGTTCTTGATTTTTGCATATCTTTCGTTTCGCGGAGAATCGATATCAAACGAAGTCCAAATGCGATAAAAATTTATGGAGAATTATTTTGGAATATATTTGATTTTTGGGTGTTGGAATCGGCACAAACGGGGGCCCAGGGCCTCCACTGGGCACCTGGGCACGCCCATACCCCCGGGCCATGCCGTGGTGCCCAGTGGGCACCTGGTAGGTCAGTTGGGGTCCTTCTTCGGCCGCAAGAAAGCTTTTATCCTAAAAAATCATGTTAAAATTTCAGCCCGATCGGAGTTACGGATCCGCGGATATTTAAGAAACGATTTTCGGCCAGAAAACAAAACATGAAAAAGAGAGAGAGATCCAATCTCGGTGGGGCTCTCAACCCTCCGCCACCATGGAGGCCATGGACCAGAGGGGAAACCCTACTTCCATCTAGGGAGGAGGCCAAGGAAGAATAAGAAGGAGGGGGCTCTCCCCTCTCTCTCCCGGTGGCGCCGAAACGCCGTCGGGGCAATCATCATGACGGCGATCTACACCAACAACTTCGCCGCCGTCATCACCAACTCTCTCTCCCCCTATTGAGTAGTGTAACACCTCTTCTCCCCACTGTAATCTCTACATAAACATGGCACTCAATGCTATATATTATTATCCAATGATGTGTGGCTATCCTATGATGTTTGAGTAGATTCGTTTTGTCCTATTGGTTGATTGATGATTGTGATTGGTTTGAGTTGTATGTTTTGTTTTGGTGCCGTCCTATGGTGCCCTCCGTGTCACGCAAGCGTGTGGGATTACCGCTATAGGGTGTTGCAATACGTTCCTGATTCTCTTATAGTGGGTGGCGTCAGTGATGGAAACACGTACCCGGGTAACGGGGTTGTTGTGTATGAGAGTAAAGACGACTTGTTACTTAATGTTATGGTTCGGTTTTACCTTAATGAACTTTAGTATTTGTGGATACTTGCTAGAGTTCCAATTATAAGTGCATATGATCCAAGTACGGAAAGTATGTTAGCTCATGCCTCTCCCTCATATAAAACTTTTTTTATCTTGCAAACAACTCATGGTTTTATTCGCGCTAAGTACTTCTAGTTTTGTTCTAGCAAACTTATGCCATTACACCTACAAAGTAGTTTTATTCTTGCTCTAGGTAAAGCGAACATTAAGCATGCGTAGAGTTGTATCAGTGGTCGATATAACTTGAAGGGAATATAAATTCAACTTTAGCTCCTCGTTGGGTTCGACACTCTTGTCTAAAAAGTCTACAAAAGATCCCCTATACTTGTGGGTTATCAAGATCTTTTTCTGGTACGTTGTAGGGGAGCAATGCATGGGGTGAATATTCTCATGTGTGCTTATTTTCCTTATCACTAAGTAGATTTTATTTTCTACCTCCAAGTAAATTTTATTTTCTGTTCTAAGTTATTTTATCTCTTTAGTTATGGATATGGAACATGAAATACCAAAAAAAGTAGTTGTACTTGCTACTCATGGAGATGGGGAACCTCCTAAAACCCTCTATGCTCGTTATGTGGAAAATATTAAACACTACTTTGATATTCCTGAGAAAACCCCATTCAATTTGATAATGGGAGACACGTTGGATCAACGGGAATACTTTAGGGATTATCACTTGACTCAAAAAGGGAAACTCTAATGGGATCAAATTGATTGTTTGCAATTGTATGGCTGGAATTTATGCTTGAGATGTGATATTAATTGTTACTCTAAGATGAAGGCTACACAACACTAGTAGAAAAACCCCTATTAGTCCCGGTTGGTGAGGGCTTTTTGTCCCGATTCTTGAACCGGGACTAAAGGGTCGTTACTAATGCCCTAGACCTTTAGTCCCGGTTCTAACACGAACCGGGACAGATGGGCCTCCACGTGGCCGGTGCGCCGAGCCCAGGCAGGAGGGCCTTTGTTCCCGGTTGGTGGCACCAACCGGGACCAAAAGGCATCCACGCGTCAGCATTTCAGTGGCTGGGTTTTTTGTTTTTTTGAAAGGGGGGGGGGGTTGGGGGTTAATTTAGGTGTTTCATATATTGTGTTAGCTAGCTAATTAATAGAGAGAAGTGTCCTCTCTTATGTCTGTGCTTGGTCGATGCTACGTACTGTACATAGAGAGGCCCTCGACATGCTAGCTAGTAAGAAAATGAAGGGAACCATTAAGTACAGAAGTTCGTCATGCATACCGAGAGAAGTGATCGATCGACCTCTCCTTCTCCGAGAGATTGGTCGAACAACAAGTTTTCGTATTATCTATCCGACGCTACTGGCTACATACATATACAGTATATAAGATCTCTTACAATCCCCTAGCATTTGAAATCAACTTCCACATGGTATTCTCCGGCTTTATTGATGACGTGGTCAAGAAAGAATCCCGCCCATTCATCTTGAATTGATTTCATGCAATCTTGTTCTAGGAGTTCATTATGCATCTGCCACGTCTAATTTGAAGAAGGGGGTTAATACATATATGAATGAAACACAACATAAATGATGATGTAATAAAATGAAATTGTCAATATTATTGCTTACGCACTTCATACTGTCTTTTAGAGTAGCCCCGCTTATTTTTCAAAGTCGCGTTGTAGATGAACTCGCACACGTAGTATCCACAGAAATTATTCCCTTCTTCCTGCTACAAGCACTTTACGAGAAATAGAGGTCAATCAAACTGATAATGAAGCATTATAAATGGCATTGGTGAAAGTATAGCTATAGAATCAACGGAAGATGCGCGCAACTAGCTAGCTAGTAGTACTTACTTTCGGGTATGTATATCGCAGCTCCTTCAGCAGTCCCGGAGCTTCTGCGGTGAACTGTTTCCAAACCCTTCAAGACAAAGAAAATAATAATTATTACTTGAGATATCAGGAAATGAACAAAAAGTTGCCGATATGGTGCGAAAATGATCGATTGAACTTACTTGTTGAGCAATTTAGTCATGTCCGCATAGGTTTCGGGAGCTTTTCGTCTCGAGTCTAAGACGGTTACTACTCCCAGCTCAAGCTTAATCTCCAGAAGAACATAGTGGAAGCTGCGCACGCATGCATAACTCATCAATTACATTACTATAACCTCGTTCGAGTAATAAGGGAAACCGAATATGCACACGACAGTAACACTCACTCGAAGTTGTAAGGAAAGAGTATTAAATCTTTGTTTTGATTTTTGATCAACGATTGTAGCAAGTTGTCCTCGGCCTCTTTGGCGTGCTTTTTAACCAGAAATTCATCTATGATATTTGTGTTAATGAACCCAATATCATACATTTCTTGTTTTTTGCACTCAACGATCTTCAATCTGCATAATATTGTGAGGATAATTAATTATAAATACATGCAATGAAAGAGCCGAGCTATATATAGAGACTTAATGACAGAAATAGTACTTACAGACAGTAGCAAAAGACCGTTATTTATCGAGGGCCTTTTGATTGAAGAACTCGAAGAACTCCTCTAATGGAACAGTCAACAGATCAGTTCCAACGAGGTCGTGCTCCTCTTTAATTCTCAGATACAAAGTATTCGTCCCCCCAGACTCTCTGCAGGTTTTCATGTACCAATTATGGAATCTTCGCATCATCGTTGTTAGAGATTTTTCATGTTTGACGAGAGGCTTCCCGTACTCGTATCTGTGTTCGTCCACCTCCAAGAAATCAAAATGTACATCATCAGGCAGGTAATCTCCAAGATTGTTATAACCGGGCACCGTCCCCGGAGCATTAGCGACGATGTCGCTAGACACATTGAGCGGGGGGCATGATTGCTTTGCTTGTTCGCCGAGCTGGGCAATTTTTTTCCAGCTGCTCGTTCTTTTAACCTTTGATCACTGAAAGTACTTCCCGACCGGTTAGCTTCGAGATATGTCTTTGCAGTAATGCGCTCATAGTTGTTTTTCGGCGGAGACTTTGGTGGTTTCCTTAGGGCATCGATAGTGCGCTTTGCTTTCACCGGATCTACCTTATCCTCCGGAGGTGGATGTCTCTTTGCTTTAAACCCTTCAAAGAAGTCATTCACTTCGGTCTGTATGATCTTCGCATTTTCCTCCTCGGTCCTCTCGTACGGTAACTTCTCTAGAGGCTTGAGAGAAGGACCGTATATGTATTGCCTCCCGCCTCTGCTGGCTGTACTGCTAGACGCCGGAGCAGACGGAGCGGCTATGGCATCTTTCTTCTTTCATGCTTGCTTACGAGGCGGAGGAGAAGGACTATGATGCGCCGGAGCAGCCGGGGCGGCGGCAGGTCTCTTCCGCCCTTGCTGGCCAGGCAGAGAAGGAGGAGGTTGCTGGCTGCTCGGGCGCGCCGGTGCAGGCGGAGAAGGAGGCGGAGTGTCTCCACGTGCCGGAGAAGGAGGCCGAGTGCCCTGATCATCACTCGCCGAAGGAGGAGGTGGTGGAGGAGGCGGAGTGCCCTGACTTGCCGGAGGAGGAGGAGGAGGCGTCCAGTTCGGAAGCTTGATGAACTCCTTCCGCCATAAGCATGGAGTCTTCAAAGGGGAACACATCCGAGTCTCCCCTTCACTAGTAGGGTGGTCAAGCTGGAGGTCCTCAAATCCATCCGTTATTTCATCCACCTTCACCCTAGCATATCCTTCTGGAATTGGACGACAGTGAAAAGTTGCGTCGGGTTCAGAAGGTCGAACTTGGCCGACATCCGCTTTGACTTTTAAGTTCTGCCATTGCGTCATAAGTTGGCAATTTTGAGACTCCGTGATAAAATCCACGGGGTAGATAGCAGGAGCCGTCAACACATGCTCCGGTTGAAGCAGCTCGGTGGAAGCCACGCTGCTTCTCCGCTGGGATGGCGGGGTAGCTTCGGGGAAGCTTCGGCAGGTCGTTTGCTGCGATCTGCTTCTCGTTCCTCTAGCCCTTGTACCCTTGCGTGCAACGCCTGCAGTTGGCTATGCTCCACTTTCTTCCTCCTCTCATGGCATTTGTAACCGCCTGCGTCCGGAAAACCAACCTTCCACGGAATGGAGCCTAGCGTGCCTCATGTCCGTCCAGGGTGCTCAGGATTCCCGACGGCCATTGTGAGCTCGTCCTTCTCCCTGTCTGGAACGAACGTCCCTTGCTGCGCTGCATCGATATAGTGCCGAAGCCTGTTGACTGGTATTTTCAGTTGCTCGTCCGTCCAACGGCACTTCCCTGATATAGGGTCCAAGGTTCAGCCAGCCCCGAAGAACCAAGTCCGGCAACGGTCTGGCCAGTTCATTGTCTCTGGTTCGATCCCCTTATCAAGCAGATCATTCTCATCCTTAGACCACTTAGGCCGGGCTTTGAGGTAGCCACATGACCCCGTGCGATGGTGAAACTTCTTCTTCACAACATTTTGCTTGTTTGTTGCGGACATCTTCTTACTCTTTTCCGATGTCTTGTGGGCCACAAATGCGGGCTAGTGATCTCTGATCTTCTCATATTTGCCGATGAATTCTGGTGTCTCTTCTTTGTCGACAAACTTTTTCAGCTCTTTCCTCCACCTCCTGAATAGGCCCGCCATCTTCTTAAGAGCACAAGACTTGATTAATTGCTCTATAACTGGCTTCTCCGGATCCTCCTCTGGCGGTAGGGTGAAATTTGCCTTCAGCTCAGTCCAAAGATCATCTTTCTGCATATTATTGACATAAGACACCTCAGGGTCTTCCTCCTTAGGCTTATACCATTGGTGGATGCCGAAAGAGATCTTGTCTCTAACAAGAACCCCGCACTGAGCAGCAAATGCGTTCTTTGTCTGGATGGGTTCAATCGGTTCACCGTCGCTCGCGATTGCTGTGATCTCAAACCTTTCATCCAAGCTCAACTTTTTCTTCGGGCCTCGTCTCCTTACCGAAGTTGTGCTCGATCCGGAGGGCTAGAAAAAAGAAGAAAGACGAGAGTTAATTAATATGTGTACATATACCAAAACAATGAATGCATCAATTAGCTAGTCAGCACATGCTTAACTAATATATATACCTAGCCAGACTCGGTTCGGTCACCGGAGCCGTCATCACGGTCTCCTTCTTGCACCGTCATTGGGTCACCGGAGCCGTCCTCATGGTCTCCTTCCTGAACCTGCATTGGGTCAAAGGAGCCATCATAATAGCATGCTTCTTCACCCTGTCCCTCCAGACCATCGGTGTCGTTCAGAAACGATAAGACGGCATCACTTCCATGTGCGATTATCTCCCCCAACATCGCTTCTGTTGCTTCGTCTCGGGGGGTGTCCATAGTTTCTACAAATATTTACGACATGGCAATTATTATTCAAACATGACAGATATGGATATATTAGTGGCAAACGTAGAACTAGCTAGCTAATCACAGTAAGGAATCATATTAATTAGTGGCCTTGACGCTGCTTCTCTAGGGTTTGGGGTGGCCTCGACAACGCTTCAAGGGGGTAATATCGAGAACGACGAGATACATACACGGGAAAATAATGTTATCGGGGAGGCGGTATATCGACCCCCCCCCACATGTTGAAGTTATCGGGAGGGGGTATATCGACCCCCTCCCCCACGTGTTGAAGTTATCGGGAGGGGTTTATATCGACAGCGACCACATATGTACATGGGAAAATAATATTATCGGGGAGGGGGTATATCGAGCCCCCCCCCTCACGTTTTGAAGTTATCGGGAGGGGGTATATCGACCCCCCCCATGTGGTGAAGTTATCGGGAGGGGTTTATATCGACAATGACGACATACGTACA
>NC_041383.1:774436763-774437390 GCF_002162155.2 Triticum dicoccoides
TATCGGGAGGGGGTATATCGACCACCCCCCCACGTGTTGAAGTTATCGGCAGTTTATTATATTGACACGACATACGTACATGGGAAAATAATATTATCGGGGAGGGGGTATATCGACCCTCCCCCTCGTGTTGAAGTTATCGGGAGGGGTATATGGACGACGACAAACCGATAAAACATAAGAAAACAAAGAAGAAATAAAAAGAGGAGAAGAAGAAAGGAATAGAGGAGAAGATCGAAGAAAAAAAGAAGAAAAAAAAGAGGAGAAGAAGAAAGGAATAGAGGAGAAGAAGAAAAAATAGAATATTTTCTATTTTTTCTTCTTCTCTTCTATTCCTTTCTTCTTCTCCTCTTCTTTTTCTTCTTTTTTCCTCTTCTTATTTATTTCTCCTTTTCTTCCTCTCCTCTTCTTCTCCTTTCTTCCTCTTCTTATTTTCCTTTCTCCTTCTTGGTCTATGCACGATAGAAAATTCTGAAAAAATACATCTATGATCCCTCATACATACATACATACAAAAAATACATATATGATCCCTCATACATACATACATACAAAAAACATCTGAAAACAGCATATAAGAACATCTAAAAAAAATACATATATGATCCCTCACACATACATACCTAC
>NC_041383.1:774437637-774438798 GCF_002162155.2 Triticum dicoccoides
ATATATATATATATATATATATATATATATATATATATATATATATATATATATATATATATATATATATATATAGTGGGTCTATTATGATAACACCCTTAAGAGTCTTATTCTGCACACCGCTTTCTTATTCTGATAACACCTCCGATCGAACCTGGTAGCTACAATCTCTTACCCACCTGGGCGCCGCACCACCTTAACCCCAGCCCCAACCCCATATTCTTCATCCCTCTCCCTGCCTCGCACCCACTCACCCCTAGCCCACCTCCTTCCTCTCCCCGCTTCCCCAACCTTCTTCCTCCCCGCTCCCTCCGCTTCCACCAGCCCCAGTCGTGGCCTGAACCACCGGATCCGGCTGCCAACAGCCTTCGGCGCGGTCCCAACCATCGGATCCTGCCACCACCAGCCCCAGGCACGACCTCAAACCGCTGGATTCGGCCACCACCAGCCCCCAACGGGGCCTCAAACCGCCGGATCCGGCCGCCATCGGCTCCCGGCGTGGCATCAACCATCGGATTCCGGCCACCATCGGCTCCTGGCGCACCTTTAAACCACGGGAATCGGTCGCGACGGCCATGGATGCGGCAACCAACCCCCCATCTTCCCTCGACCGTCTCTGGACTGCATCTCCATCGCCGAAGGGCTCCCCTCTCCTCTGACCGGATCCGCCCATTCTCGAGGTTTGACGTCGTTCCCCGATGCCGACGAGCTGCATCGCCTATTCCCTGCTCACCCTCGTTCCTGTCTTCGTTTGCAGGTCGCCCATCGAGGGCATGTGGTCCACTAAGTGGAGGTAGGAGGCCACGGGCAGAGAAAAAAGAGGTAGGAGGGTTCTCCTCCAGCGCCGCCCTCGTGGAGGATCCAGTGAGATCCTTCGCGCCCAGTCTACGTCGCCACCAACCAGCACTGATCTAGTTCCCCCCACGCCCCTGCCTAGATGAGATGTTCTTTCTGTCGTGGCCTTGCCTTGCCCTGCTGCCCTGCATCAGCCCCGCGGCGGAGCTCTCCTAATCTGCGCCGCCCCACTTCCCTCCTATGTAGAAGCCGCTGCCGTGGTGTGCAGTGCAACCGTGGCTGTGCTAGCTCATCCTCGACGGTGTGCAGTTCGGTGCGTGGGGTCGTGTGGTTCGGCGCCCGTGGATGTGCTGTTCTTTTTTGGGG
>NC_041383.1:774438995-774440758 GCF_002162155.2 Triticum dicoccoides
GGGGGGTAAGCACATTGCAAAAATTGCAGTGCGGTTTAGCGATGGTGGAATTGCGGTGTGGTTCGGCGCGCGTGGAGGTGCAGCTCATCCATGGGGATCTTGTGTTCTTTTCTTGTCAAAAAAATTAAACTTGACGAGGCCACAGGCGCCCCCGACAAAAGCATTACTGATGGCGACGCCATGCAGCTCATCGGCGACATGCGCGTGGTTTTGCAGATAGCAGCGTGTAGTTCGGTAGCCACCTAATACACAGCAGTACAGTTGGATCCCATGGAGTTTCAGATGCTTATTTCAGCGTTCATATTTGTAGTGCAGTGCGTATTCGTGGAAACCAAAAAATGGTTGTTTATTCTTGATGCTCTTTTTGCGTTAAAAAACTTGTTATGCCTTAAGCAGTGCAGTTAATTGTTGGATGTTGTACTCTTGACTTTGTTGTGTAGTGCGGTTAATTTATAGGTATAGGCGAACAAAAAACAAGAAAAGAAAAACAAACAGGAAAAACACACGAAAAGACATGCAGTCCACTCATCTATGTATGAAGTGCAAAATTGTTTCGTGTGCTTTAAAAATCAGTCGACTACATCAACGCATGCAGTGCTTTTGGTCATCGGATGTGGTTCACTTTTTACAGTGATATTGTTCACTTGTGTCCAAAATGAAAGTGCTAAAAATTTTAGCACAACAATAAAGAAAGCGATGAGGTTCACTTCGATATATGTCACGGGTCACTTGCCTCCTCTCTGCAGTCCACTCTCATTCACAAAAAGTTTGAAAAAAAGACAACAAAACTCGTATGAGAAAAATTTGCGTTCGACAAAAGAAACAATGCAGTTCACATGACTGTCTGATGTAGCGCGGTTTTCCGTTTGAAGCAGTGCGTTTTTCTGTCCCACGACGATTTTGGTGTCGCGAAAAAACAGAGTGTCCGCTTTTCACTAATTTCAAAACTGCTCTTAAACTGTAAAGAATTAGAGAGTGTGTTCTACATGAAAAAGTTCCGTCTCGTCGATATCTTTCCAACAGCGTATCATTTGAATCATTCCGACCAGCGGTTTGCAAAAATTTCACGAAAAAACAGCCGCTGCCTCTCGAAGTCAGCCGCCCGATTTTCAAAATTAACTAAAAACCGTAAGGAATCTCAAAACTATTTCAACATATGAAAGTTGCGCTTTGTCCGTAGCTTTCCAACGGCGTATCACACGCCCCGTTTCGACAACCGGTTCAAAAACTGGAGCGAAAACAGTACCGAAAATTTGAAAAAAATTTGAAAACAGTTCCGCGATTTAGTAAATTTGAAACTACTCTTAAACCGT
Source organism: Triticum dicoccoides (assembly GCF_002162155.2). Classification (NCBI taxonomy): domain Eukaryota; kingdom Viridiplantae; phylum Streptophyta; class Magnoliopsida; order Poales; family Poaceae; genus Triticum; species Triticum dicoccoides. The sequence continues at coordinate 774,440,309 of NC_041383.1, forward strand.
AACGAACTAGAGAAAAATTTATATATAAAAAAGATGCGACTCGATGATATCTATCCAACGGTGTATCGTTTGCTTCATTCCGACGAGCGGTTTAGAAGAAATCGCCAAAAAACGCTCGCTGCCATTCGTCATGGGACGCGCCAATTTCAAAACTGCTCTTAAACCGTGTGGAATCACGAAAAATGTTCAACATGTCGAAGTTGCACCTAATCCATAGATTTTCAACGGTATACTAGACGCCTCATTCCGATAAACGGTTAAAAAATTAGAGCGAAAACTGTACCAAAAAAATAACGCGTGCAGTTTTTTTCGACGAGAAGTTCACTAGTCTCTACTGCAGTGCTCGTCGTCAAAATGATGCAGTGCGCTTCTGTTGAGCGTGCAGTGCCGAAGTGGTGTGCAGAATAGTTATTCTGCTAATATTAGCATAATAGACCGTCTGTATATATA